>NC_057717.1:63080136-63125424 GCF_004010195.1 Chiloscyllium plagiosum | reverse complement strand
TCCCCCGAATGATTGAATAGAACCAGACATCTAAATTGAGTATTTCTGTCTCACATCTGGTCTGAGTCGTGATGTGGAATTACGCCCAGAGGAAGGTCAGTGGGTATGTGTGGGCAGACATTCAAGCAGATATCCCATACTGCTCAGAAATTATTGTTTCTGTTCGAAAAGAAGGACTCGAAAGGAAGTGAACCACCCGTGGTTCACAAAGTCTGACAAGGATACTATTCAATCACAAATTAACGAGCATTACTGTGTGCCCAGATTTAGGACATTTATTTAAAGGACCAGAAGCAGATGCGAGGTATGAATTTCAATTGTGCTTCCTAAATTACACTTTGAAACCCCTGCCATTGCTGCTCCATCCTCTTCCCTGCTTATCTCCCCTTTCTGATTCCAGGTTCTCCCTCTCCAATTACAGTGCACCTTCTCTCACTTTATGTTCCCTACCCACTACAACTAAAGTTCTTTGATCAAGTCTACCTTCCCTGCAGTAACATCAAGCTCCGTTTGTGATGCCACTTTGCCTTTGGTCTTAGTGTGGTTTGGCCTCTCCATTCATGCTGTTTTACGCCTCCCACTCACATCTCACTCCGCAAAGTTTCCTTCTTGGAGTAAACTTTATTGAAAACACCCCTTCCCCTTTGTACTGAATAATCCAAATTTCAAAAAGTATTCTCAGCCTTCATATCAATGTGCTAAAGGCTGACCGTGTCGTATAATAATTTCCTTTCTTTCATAGCTCTGGCCAGAGAAACGTTTTCACTGTAGCGATTTGAAAACACCCCTTCCCCTTTGTACTGAATAATCCAAATTTCAAAAAGTATTCTCAGCCTTCATATCAATGTGCTAAAGGCTGACCGTGTCGTATAATAATTTCCTTTCTTTCATAGCTCTGGCCAGAGAAACGTTTTCACTGTAGCGATCATCACCCCCTTTAGACAAAGGAATTAATTTTCTTGGCGTCTTATTGGCACTAGTAAGAGTTTCACGCTGCCTTAGCAATGTAACATGGAGAAAAACAAATCACAGTAAAAAGTTTGGGCTGAGTCATTCTATTAATATTGTTTCAAATTTGCAATGATTATTAGTGAATGCTTGTTCTTGAAGTTAGTATCAAATGGAATGGAGGACGTTGAGAGGTGACATTTTGGTCGTTAATAACATCGTGAGAGGCATGGATAGGGTGAATTGCCAAGGTCTTTTCCACATGATAGGGGAGACCAACCATATAGCATACTGCTTTAAGGTGAAAAGGGGAAGATTTAACAGGGACAAAACTGCAACTTTTTCACACAGAGGAGGTGTGTGTATGGAATGAGCTGCCACATTAGCTGTTAGATGCAAGTACAGTGACAACATTTGAAAGACATTTGGACACACATATGAATGTGAAACGCTTAGCGGCATGTGGACCAAATGCAATCAGATGAGACTAGTTTAGTTTGGAAAACACGGTCATCATGGACAGGTTGGATGATATGTTTGTGTGCAATATGTCTGTATGAATCTAGAAAGCGAGGTAAAAAGCAAGAAATAGATTAAAAAAGGATGAAAATAAATTGGCAAGAAATATAAAAACAAGCATCACAAGTTTTTCTGTGTGTGTATAAAACGTTGAAGATGAGTGTGTGACCTTTGGTAGATAGAAAGTCAGGAAAGTATATTGAGGACATTCGGAGGGTGTGACGAGGGAAGTGACGACAGGGAACAGGCAGATAATTTACACCAGTATTTGACATCAATCCTCACAGGAAGGCACTATACGTAATTCAAAATCATCAAGAAAATGGTAATAGGAAGGTTCTTGAACTGTCTCTAACAAAAGGGACAAGGTTTTTAACAACAGGTAAGACTAAGGATAGGCAGGTCAGTAATAATTCATAAATGGCTTTAAAAGAAGTGGTACAGAATGACTGGTGCCACTGTCTGAAATATTCCATAATCTCTGGATTACAGAAATGTTCCAGCGAAACTCTTGAAGCTACAATATGGCGCCTGTTTTCGAGGATGGAGCGAGATACAAAAAAGAAACCATTTATCCCAACCATTATTGCTGGGAATCTGCGACAGAATGTTATTAAGGAAGGAATTGCAAGGCATTTAGAAAAGTTTCAGGCAGAGTCAGCATGGTTTTGTGAAAGAGAAACTATATGTTGCCTTGTAAATCATGCAAAGTTTTTCTGAAGATCCCTGAGAATGTAACAAGCGGACTTGATAAAGGGGAGCTGGCAGACATGAGGCTTTCCAGAGATTTTCCACAAGGTATCAAAAAGGAAAGGTTATTCCACCAGACAGAACCTCAGAATATGATGGAGAACATGGGATGATGGATGGTTATCACATAGAAATTGGAGAGTCAGGATTCATCGATCTTTATGATAAACATATCTGCTGGAGTAGCACCAATATCAGTCCAATGGCTTCAGTTATTTGCATCTATACTGAGAGCCTGAAGGAGGGAGCTGAGTGTAATACACATCTGAGTTTGAGGATGACACTGACAACCAAAAGGCAGGCTGTTATTTAATGAAGAGGAGACCCAACAAAAGCGCAGTACAAAGGGATTGGAGTGTTCCTGCGAATGAAACATTAAGTCATCATGCTGATGCAGCAAGTAACTCAATTGATACAGTAAGCGGGTTTCTTGGATGAAAGGGTTGAATTATTAAGTACACCTAAAATGGTGAGGCAATTATTCATTGTGCTTGAAATGAGTGAGCATGACATTACTGAAATGGACAAGGTGCAGAGGGAGCTTGACAACGTATTTGTTGAGAATGTGGTTCCACACCTGGGCAGAGTGTCTCACTCCAGAACATTTATACAGAATAAGGGATATCGATTTCAAACTGAGATGTAAAGAAATGTCATCTTTCAGAAGATAGTGAATGTCTGGTATTCCCGAACCCAGAGAGTTGTGGAAGGTGGTCACTGAATGTATTTACAGATGGGGTGGATTGGTTTCGCACATATAAGCGAGTTGAGAGATACGAGGGGGTAGCAGGAAAGTGGAGTTGAGCCAGTCTGGATTCTACAAGAACATTTTCGAAACAAGGCCTAACCATCGGAGTGACCTCGTTCTGCTCCTGTGTAGCAGGTCGGAAGGGCTGAATGGAACATTAGAACACAGGGCTGAGGGACACGAGTGGGCCATTCGGCCCTTTGACACTACTCCACCAATAAAGAAGGTCATGGTTCATCTCATTGTGTTCTCAGCTGCACTTTTCTCTCCATGCACCATTATCCCTGATACACATATCTATGGAAAATCAGACGAAGCCAGCCTGGATGTAATATAAAGATTCAGCCATCACAAACTTCTGGGAAAGAGAATTCCCATTTGAATAAATGCCCACTTTGTGAATTTTTCTCTCTCCGGTTCTGACTGTGGTTGGAGGGTGCAACTGTTACCTTTTCTAGTACCGCTCCCCCACAGTGTGCAACAAATTTAAATGTAACCTGGTTGGAGATATGGCCGATGAGAAAGGTCTCAGACTGGGTCAGGTTCAGTGATAGGAACAAGTCAGGCAGATTTCTTTAGTCGGTCACATATAACTAATAGAAATAACGGAGCAGCATGGTGGATCTGTGGTTAGCACTGCTGCCTCATATCATAAAGGAGCGAGGTTCAATTGCAACCATCAATTCTCACCATATCTGTGTTTGTTTCCTCCTGGTGATCCAGTTTTCTCCCACAGACCAAAGCTGTGCAGGTTAGAGCTAATTGGCCATGCCCAATTGTCCATAGTGCTCAGGGATATGGAGGTTAGCTGGTTTAGTCATGGAAAATGCAGGATTGCATGGTTAGGGTAGGGGGATAGGTCTGGGTGGGATGCCGTTCGTGGGCCAGTGTGGACTCAATGGACAGAATGTCCTGCTTCCACACTGTAGAGGTTCTATGACAATGACAAGTTTGGACGAGACAAACACCCAGTGGTTATTTACCTGATCCATTCTCCTCAAGGTCTTGCATATTTCAATTAGATCATCGCTCATTCCAAGAATAATCCATTAAAGCCTCCATAATATAAGCCCTTCATTTCTGGAATACGTGAAGTGAAACATCTCTGAACTGCTTCCAATACAATTATATCTTTTCTCTGGTAAGGAGACAAAATAACAACATCACACCCCAGATGAGGTTATTTATTATTTTCTCAGTGTTGTGAGACTTTGGAAATCTCTTCCCACAGAGCATTGGAAGCAGAGATATTGAATATTTTTTGAGGCACAGACAGAAGGTTCGTGGATAACAATGGAGTCAATGATTATTGGGCAGGAATATGCAGTGTGGGGGAAATGCTGGCAGTAGTACAAAATGACATTGATCCAAAACACCCAGGAACATAATGCAAAACAAATGATAAGGTAGGTAAACAAAATAAATGCAAAAGTGATAGAATAGAGTTCCAAAGGACCATGGGTCTGTTCTTTCATGAGACAGAGACCACTTGTGGTGGTTTAACCTGAGGGTCAGCACACCTCAGGTGTTGGGGTGAGGTTGAGAAAGCGTCCTCTTCATGGCAACCTCTGTCAGTGTGGGAAATTGAACCTGGGCTGGCGTCTTCCCTCTGCATCCCAAACCAGCCGTCCAGCCAAATGAGTGGGAGACTGTGTAACTGTTACAGACAGAAACAGCCACAGACAAAGGACAATAGAAACTTTCCTAACAAGGGAAAGAGGTACAATTCAGATAACGATCAAGAAAACGGCTGAGGATAAAAAATGTTCTCGGCTAGAAATTGTATTTTATAACGAAACAAGTGTTTGAAAGCTGTCTTTGGCTGAATAATATAAGGTGAGACAAGTGAAATAACCAGAATTCTAATTGTTATTGCTTACCGATAACCATAAAATAAGTGTAGATTTTGGTCGATCTGTGTAAAATGAGCTTATCATTACATAAAAATATACAACTGATGGAATATATTTTTTGGAGTGTCCGTCCCCATGAGCAATGCCCTCGAACAAGCGCTTGAAGAAAACCGGTGTAAAAGTGCCTGAGTGTCGTCTGGCCAGTGACAGGAACCCTGGGGTTTGAATAACTGAAAGTTCCTGCAGCATGGAGCTGAGAAAACCATAAAATAATCTGCAATTTTGTTATATGCTAGAGCACATTTGAAGGGTTGATTGGCCTCATGATGGATTTTAATTGGATGTGATTTGAAAGAAAAACATCTCTACTCCTTCCCCTTATACTTTACATACTGATGCACTGACATTTTCCTGAAAAAGAAAATTACTTGGAACATTTTCTGGAATATCCCATAATCGGTATTCTCCAGAATATTCTCTCATCATGTGAGGGTATTGGAAAGGCGAGAGAGAAAGAGAGAACGAGGAAAGGCGCTGCGTGCAGCCGTGAGAGTGATGGATATGAGCCTTGTTCGGGTAGGTGCTATAACAGATATACAGTGTTTATAGTGTGGGGGTAAAGTGGAGAGAGAGAGAGAGAAGGCGCTGCATGCAGCAGTGAGAGTGATGGAGCATGAGCCTTGTTCGGATAGGTGCTCTAACAGATATACAGTGCTTATAGTATGGGAGTAAAGTGGCGAGAGAGAGAGAAGGTGCTGCGTGCAGCAGTGAGAGTGATGCAAAATCAGCCTTGTTCGGGGGTAGATGCTATAACAGATTTCAATGAGTGTGCGGGAGCAGAGAGAAGACGGTGACCCTTATCCTGGCAGAATGGAGAAGGTTATTTATGCCTGTCCTGTATTGTTGGACATTTCTTCAGACCACAGATCCTGCACTGAGCTGGGTGGGGAGCTGCCACCACTGTGCAGGGCAGCTCCAAACTGAGAAAGCTAAACGGTATGTCAATTGGCCTTTTAAAGATGGTATTAGTGCCAGGGATCACAGAGGTGGGGTGGGTAGTTAATGAGGTGAGTTCGATAAGGTAACACCAGGAAACTAACACGGCCTCGTACAGATAATCCCTCAGTCACACAATGAAAATGGCCCTGAGATAAATTATTGTTAGTTTCTGCCCAATGAGTTGAAGAATCTGCTGACTCCACTCCCAGTTACAAAGCTGAAGAACAAATGCTCACCCAAAACTCTCCATCATCCGAACTCACACCAATATCCCCTTCACCCATCATTCCTGGGAATACTGGCTCACGTTGCAGGATGCTGTCAAAATATCTTCATTTCAGCATTCTGAAACCTGTGATCTTCCATAGAAATTGTCTTGCAATCTCCCTTTCCTTTTATACACAAAAATATTTTGTTTGTTAATATTTAAACTGACTCCCCCGCCATCTCTCTCTGGCGGTGATGTTCATACCCACAGCATCCCTTGTCATGGCACAATGGACAGATGGGGCTGTAAATGGATGGGAGCTGCACATCCTGTCACTTCCAGCATGGACTGTAAGTCTCTTCACTATGGGCAGTGATCTAACACATTGTTACTGAGCAATGTACTGGAGTGGTGAAAGCAGCTGCTTTGACAGTAACTGTTCCAGGTTTACAGATCCATTCACTGCACAGATCCCCATACTGTACAGATGCCTTGTCTACGTGTATAGAGCAAGACACTGGTGTGGGCTGCATATCACCCATGCTGGACAGACCGTTTCATCAGTGTTTCGGAATCAATGCATCGGTGTACTGTACTCCTCCATGTGTTGGACAGATAGCTAGTGGACTGGAGAGACCTGTGCTACATTCCATCATAGACTGATTGCTGGTCTGCACAGTGCTCCATGTTGAGCAGATATCTCATCTGGACTTAAACGGTCTGGGTTGGATCTGGGAGGTGGATTAACTATGCGATATAATTCCTGATAGAGCTATCATTCCTCCAGGAAGGCGCATTCCGCTGTGAAATCCCGTGTTTCTGCAACATGTTGTTCATTAAGTAATTAGCCAATTAAAACGTGAATATCTGTCCTTTTTCTTATGGAACTGAGCAGACATGTCTCAAAATATATGACGAAGGTGGTCTTGACCGGAAACTTTTCTTATTTTAAAGATAAATGTGAGGTGCTGTGTTTCAGATGCAATTCGCTTTGTGAAAATATTCGACATGAAGCTAAACACAATTCATTCAATCACTGCCGACAAACACACAAAAAAGCAGAATAATAGATTGTTTAACTACTAAACAATAACTGTTCCAATATGGTGACATCTATAACCATATACTTGTCAAACAAAAATATTAAGGAAACAGATTGTCTCACATGCAGTTCTCCAATGCAGGAGGAATGAACATCGAAAAGACAATTCTGAGAGATTTCCCGCCTTCCAATCCTATTGAGACCCCAGCAATAACTGGGGAAAGGTAAAACGAAGAATCCTGGTTCTGTGACAGCTTGACTGTCACTCCACAGGACCAGGCCGCAGCTGCAAGGACCACAAGGAATGGACTGTATCTACACTGTTTATGGCACTGTAGGGTTCTCTCAAAAATGCCTAACCCCACCTAAGCCGTTAAACGATGGTAAGATACATGTCAAAGTTAAACATAAATAAATAAAGCAATAAGATGCAGCAGGCCTGGCTATCAGCCACAGCCGGCATTGGGAACCCAGATTCTGACCCTGCCAAAACATCGTAGGATCATCGAGTTAGTGAATAGAAAGCATCATCTCTCTGTCTCACCCCTAACTTTACAATTGGAGATGATGCTATTAGCCCAAAATTCAACGATGACAACATCCCAACCAGACCAAGTATTATTGTGACTTATTAGGATTGTAGTGAAAGGGTTAACTGGACCTGTTTGCACATTGAATGTGATTGACGTCAGTCTCCATGAATACTAACTGTGTCATCTGAGGATTTCCCTCTTCCATTAGTAAGGGGTTACCTTCAACATGTTATTCCATAGTATCAGCGGCAGCGTCATCCTCAAGATGATAATGCTCAGCAGCTGCAGGGAGAGGGAGAGGGAGAGGAAGAGAATCTTAGAACAACCGATTGGAATGTTCCAACAATGGATCAGAATCTGAGAGTATTAGACTGGAATGGACAGTAGTTTGTCCATGGGTCTATACTTGCTTTCTCAGGATTGGGCATGGTTAGAGTTGCGGATACGAGCCGTACTGATGATAATTCAAGCAGGTTACTATCCCATCCTCGCAATTATTGTTGTCCCTGGTAAGCCTATTTCTGTCAATTCTATTAGCGATGGTGAAGGTTATTGCTATTTCTGTTATTTATATTTACTGAATACATAACCTGTTATCTTCAGTTTTACTCACAAATTCCACTTCATTTCTATCAATATCTGAATCCTCACTAATAAACATTTAAGAAGGAACAAGACTGTACAAACACGAGTTTTTCTTTTGCCCTGAACTGTTTTATGTCTCTATATTCTCTCTTTTTTCAACCCTGCCTACGCCCACCATTAAAATATCCCCAGTCTCCAGCTCTGCCTCAGTGCTGTTCCAAGATAAGCCATCATCTGCCCCCTTGTTAACTTCAGATTTTACGGTTCCAGCTTTTTTCTGACCACTCTTCCAGGTACAAATATTTTTACTACAAGCTTGTAATTGTCTCTCCAGTTATTTCATAATAGGAACCTCATATCAGAATAATGATTTCACTTGCCGTTTTATGACTCGAAAGGCATTGTTTCAAATTCTACCAGATCCAATGATAGAACTTAAATTCAAGTGGCAACAATTGGAAATAAACCTCATTTTACAAACAACAACCATGAAACATCAGGATATATTTTATTATTTCACTGATAGCCTTTTGTAAAGAAACCAAGTGTCACAAAAAAATGGCTGGCTCCATATTGTCTGGACAAGTGGTCTTGCAGTCAACGGCAATTAGTGATGATAAATGCTGCCCTTGCCGGTGATGCTGACATCCCAGGAAACAACAGAATTAAAGGGGAAATAAACCAAGGAACTGTGGATGATAGAGATCTGAAATAAAATTCCCCAGCGTCTGAAAATATTGGAGAATCTCAGCAGGTATGGCAGCCTCTGTCAGGAGAAAAATAGATAAAGTTTCTAATTTAGTGACGCTATATCACAACTAAAAGCAACTGGGAAGTAATGTTATTTATATCAGAGATGGTTGGATGTGTGAGGGGAAGGTTAGTTGAGTGGATGTAGAAATGCCCAGCGAGAAAGAGAGAGAGAGCGAGAGAGAGAGAAATGAAAAGCAAACATAGGAACTGCTGATGATGAACCAGAATGGGAGCTTACTCTAAAATTTCCCCTTTCCCCATATTCCTGAATATCATGTGAATTTAAATGTGTCCCTGTTTACATTGAGGTATATTCCCGCTGTCTTTCTTCTCTGAGTGTAATGATCAACTCCATCGGCAATACTGGTGCCGCCCTTATAGTTGCTGAGATACAAAGGAACGGAATGCCACATTGTCAACTGATTTTTTTTTGGTGAAGGGAAATGTAACTGTAGGGCAGTGCAGAGATGTACATTACATAAATAATGTTATCTGGCAGAAAAGCTTTTTTCACTGGAGAGGTCGTCAGCTCCTTTAGAAAAAGAACTCAGGTGCTTGGCTTCATATTGGCACTATTAAACGTTTCATGTTGCCTTAGCATTGCAATATGAAGAAAAACAAACAACAGTATGAAGTGTTCGGCGGAGTGCTGTTTACCTGTCATTTTAAATATAGTTTCAAATAGGTAGTGCTTACTTTTAAATGCTTTTTCATGAAGTTATTATCACATGGAATGTCGGAGGTCGAGGAGTGACATGCTCGAAGTTTATAAAATCATGAGAGACATGGATAG
This sequence comes from Chiloscyllium plagiosum, assembly GCF_004010195.1. Lineage (NCBI taxonomy): Eukaryota > Metazoa > Chordata > Chondrichthyes > Orectolobiformes > Hemiscylliidae > Chiloscyllium > Chiloscyllium plagiosum. The sequence continues at coordinate 63,115,693 of NC_057717.1, read as the reverse complement.
GGTAAATAGCCAAGGTGTTTTCCACACTGTAGGCGTGTTCAAACATAGAGGGAAGAGGCTTAAGTTGCGAGGGGAAAGATTACAAAGGGACAACTTGTTCAAGCAAAAGCTCATGTCGGTATGGAATGATTTGCCAGAGAAAGAGTGATAGATGCAAGTGCAGCAACAACATTTAAAAGACATTTGGACAATCCTATGAATTGGAACGATTAGAGGAATTTGGGCCAAGTGCAAACAGATGGGACTAATTAAGTGGGAGGCAAGGTGGCTTTATGCTTAACACTATGCCTCACAGCACCACGGTACTGGGTTCAACTCCCGCCTATCTGTGTGGAGTTTGCACATTCTCCCTGTGGGTGCTCCTGTTTCCTCCCACAATCCAAAGATGTGCAGTTCAGGTGAATTGACGATGCTAAATTGCCCACAGTGTTAATCAGGGGTAAATATAGGGTAGGGGAATCGTTTTGGGTGCGTTTCTCTTCGGAGGGGCGGTGTAGACCTGCTGGGCCGAGGGGCCTGTGCCACACTGTAGAGAATGTAAAGTTTGGAAAACATGGCCAGATGGACAAGTTGGATCAGAATTAGTTTCTGCGATATATGAAACTATACAGCTGAGAGAAAAGGGAGAAAATATTACGGAAGTAAATTGGCAATGAATATTTGCAAAAGCATCATGAGAGTTCTGTGCATATATAAGAAAAAAATCAACATGAGTGTGCGACTTTTGGCAGAAGTCAAATTTAGAAATCATATTGAGAACATTTGAAAGTCGTGACCGTGGAATTTAGTGCAGAGAACAGGCGGATAATTTACACCAGACTTTGCATGATTCCTCACAGCGGAAGGCACCGTAAATATTTCAATGATATAAACAAAATGGTAACAGGACCATAGTTCATGAGATGTCTCGAACTAAAGGAACACGTTTTTTTTATCAAACTGATAAGGGTAGACAGGTCAGCAGTAGATCACACTTGATATTAAACGAAGTATTTAAACTTTGACTGGCATGTGTTGCAATAGTGCTCACTTGCCTGGATGACTGCAGCCCAAGCAATACTCATGATGCTTCACACCATCCAGGGCAACGCAGCCGGTTTGACTATCAGTTCATCCACCATTCCTCAGCATCAACTCTCATCAGCATCAGTTTGTACTATCTCCAAGCTGCACTGAAATGATTCATCAAAGATCCGCAGACATCCGCTTGCAAAACCATGACCAAGTCTATCCAGGAGGACAAGGGCAGAAGATGTCAGGTAATACCACCATCGCTTGGTCACCAGCTGCTCACAATAGACAGTCAGCAATCAGTTGATTGAATCAAATGTAATATAACCCAGTTTGCTGACGGTACTAAAGGACGTTGACTCAGTGATCCAAATGTGGCCTTTGAATTCCCTTGTTTAGCCACAGCATGATGCCCCAATTCTTCTACTCATTGCTAATGGCTTCTTCACAACCCTGTCTACCTGCGTCTCCACTTTCAAGGAACGAAGTAGCTGGTCCCTGTATCTCTCATTTCAATAACACTCCCCAGGTCCCTGCCGTTAAGTGACTAAATCCTGCCCTGGGTTGTCTCACAAAAAGTAATGTCTCACATTTATCTGTATGAAGCTCCATCTACCATACCTCAGACTACTGATCCAGTAGATCAAGATCTCATTGTTCTCTTAGATAACCTTCTTCACTGTCCATTATCACACAATTTTTTTGTATCGTCTGCAAACTATCCATGATTCCTATATTATCATCCAAATCTATTACAAAAACAATGAACAACAGAAACCTGGTCACTGTGGCACACCGCTGGTCACAGGCATCCAATTCGAGCAACTAATCTCTCCCAGCGCCCTCGGTGTTTTACTGTGAAGCCATTTTTGAATCTGATTGGCTAGCCCTCCCTGTGATTTAACCTTCTTAATCCACCTACCATACGGACTTTTGTTGGGCCTCACGAAGGTATACGCAGATAACTGATGCTGTTTATCTTCCCCTGTATTCTGGGTAACCTCTACAAAAAATGGAATCTAGTTTGTGAGACACGCTTTCCCACACATAAAAACATGCTTACTATCATGGCAGTCCTTGCCTTTCGAAATGCATGTAAATTCTGCCTCTGAGAATCTTCTACAAACGCTTCCCCACACCTGACATCAGACTCACCAGTCTGTAGTTCCATGGCTTTTCCTTGCAGACTTTTGTATATATGATGTAACAACATTAATTGTTTTCCAGTCTTCGAGCACCTCACTGATATAGCCAGGGATAACATTAACTGAAACTTGCATGAAAATATGAATTCTGTACAAAGCATGAAAGATGTATTCAATAAGGTTTACTCCAAGAAGTAAACTTTCAAGAATGAAATGTGAGTGGAAGATGTCAAACAGCATGAATGGAGAGGCTGAACCACACTGAGACCAGAGGCAGAATGGCAGCACAAAACTCAAGTGCATGGTCGACAGACTTAATTAAGTCGCTCAAGGTGAACTGCGTGACAGTCATGTCAAGGAAAACTCTGTAATTTGAGAAGGAGAACAAGTAATCAGAGGTATTGTTATTTGCATTGAGTAAAGCTTTCTACAATGACACGAGAGAGAGCTAGCCAGAGTCAGTTGGAAGTCAGCAGGAAACAAGGTCTCGCAGCAATCACAGGGCCTTCTGTGGATACTTCAGGAAGCACAGCTGAAATTCCTGCCTATCACGTGCTTCTGATTCCAGAAATAAACCCCCGAAATCGGTCCTGACAGTAATGCTCACCAATTTGTGAATGAATACTCTCCATGAAAGACTTTGTCACACATGGATGCATCATCTTCTTATCGAGTCTTTTTGTTTGATCAGAAACCGTCCTTTTGGTCTTTTTCCACATCCTGCTTCAGAACAGATGTAAGCCAGCAATCCTAAATCTCTGTGCCTGGTTCATTTCTAATATTCAGGGTAACATCTGCATGTGGGTGACCACATGATCAGTTGACAGTGACTCAATTCTCCTACTTTCTGGATCTCTGTCATTTTTGTGTGGTGATACCATATTCCCGTGAGCAACTTTTGATATGACCTCATTTTCCTTCAAAATAGAAATCCCCTTAAATCTTGTGACTGTTCCAACTCCTGAGGTTCTGGTCTCACCCCTTGACCTGCTTCCTCGAACACTGACAGAGATCCCTTTGTCCTCACTTCCCATTGCAGTAGAATCCACATTCACAGATTATTCGTCATCTACTTCCACTACTCCCTGCATGACAGGGCCATCAAACACGTACAATATAGAACATGACAGCGCAGTACAGGGTCTTCGGTCCTCGACGTTGTGCCGAACTGTGAAACCAAGCTGAAGCCCGTCTAAACTGCACCATTTTATTTTAATACATATATAAATCCAATGACAATTTAAATACCCCTAATACTGAACAGTCTACTCCTGTTGCAGGTAGTCCGTTCCATGATTCTACTACACTCTGATCAAAGAAAAAACCACTGCAATCTGACCGATGTATGTCACCCCTCAATGTAAAGCTATTTCCCCTCGTGTGAGCAATTACCATCTGAAGAAAAATGCGCTCACCGTCTACTCGGCATAAACATCTTCTTATCTTATATGTCTCAATTAATCATCACTCAACCTTCTCTCCATAACTTTATCAGTCTCAAGTTCCTCAGCCTTTCCACGGAAGACCTTTCCTGCATTCCCGGCAGCATCCTATTAAATCTCTTCTGATCAGTTTCGAAAGCCTCAACTTCCTTCTTGTCATACATGGGATTGTGTGTGCTTTAGTGGTTTGGATCAGAAATTGGCGAGCTGAAAGAAGACATTATCGGTTGGCTGAAAACATTCTTCAGCACGATCCACAACTCTCCCGAAGTCAACTACAAATTTACAAATCCATCCTCCTCCGCTCTCATCCAGGTCATTTATGAAAATGACAAAAAGCAGTGGCCCCTAAAGAGATCCTTGCCGTATACTAAATGTAACTGCACTCCAAGATAAAATTTTCTTCGCAACCTCCACTCTTTGTCATCTTTCAGCTCGCCAATTTCTAATCGAAACAGCCAAATCACCCTCAATCCCATGCCTCCATATTTTGTGCGATAGCCAACCGTGGGGAACCTTATGAAATGCCACATGAACCGCTTTACCCTCATCCAACTGTGGGTCACCTACTCAAAGAACTCAATGCGATTTGTGATGCACCACTTACCCTTCACAAAGCCGAGTTGATTATCCTTCCTATCATAACCTTGTTCAACACTTTAGCAACAAACATACTAATGTTCACTGGTCTATAATATCCAGCGTAGCCTCTACTCAGCTTCTTGACCAAGGGAACAACACCCTACCGTCTTCCAGCACTATCCCGGAAGACAATGACGACATAGACAACAAAGCCCAAGACTCTGCAATCTCCTCCCTGACTTTCCAAAGAATCTTAAGATAAATCACATCCAGGCCAGGGGACTTATCCATTTTCACACTTGCCAGAATATCTAAAAACTCCTCCTTATGAACTTCAATCCAATCGCGTCCAGTAGCGTGTATCTCAGTATCTTCCTCGACATTTTCGTTTTCAAGTGTGAATGCCGACGAAAAATATTCATTCAGCATTTCAACTACCTCCTCTGACTCGGTTCACAGCTTTCCACTACTACTCCACTCCTATTGGCGCTAAAAGTCTTCTAGTAATTCTTTTTTTCCCCTGCCAAACCTATAGTAAGCCTGAGGGTTTTCCTTGATCCTATCGCCAATGCCTTGTCATACCCCTTCCTGACTCCTCTGCCTTACAGCTTTCGGACTTTCCTGGCGAAATTTTAACTGTCAAGCAGCCTAATTGAGCCTTCATGTGTCATCCTTACATCAGGTTTCTATTTCTCTGGACAAGAGCTTCAAACAGGGTGACCAGTCCATTCCTGCTTCCAACCTGAGTCTCCGACGTTTGTAGACGATTCCATGAACGTTTTTTCTGTCTCCCCCATCTTCCCCTTCGGATCATTGTCCGCATTTCATATAATTCCACTCCATTTGTAAAGTTCTCTATCACTTTGAACACTTTTCAATTTCCCCCGTAGCCCCTTCCCATGCAATTGCAGGATCTGAAAGAATTGCCTTGATATCTCTTCCCTCCCCTTTGTCCGAGGCCCCAAACACACTTTCCAGATGAAGCAGCATTTCACTTGTCATGTTTCAATCCAGTTTCCTGTCATTGCTGTTCAGAATGCAGTCTGTTTTACACTGGGAAAACCAAATGGAGACGGCTTTGAGGAAAGCTGTCACACCATCTGTTGGAATAACCCTAACCTTCGCATTGCTTCCCACTTCAATAACCTAACTTGCTCTGATGTGAACATTTCAGCCCTGGGCTTCTGCAATGTTTCAATGAAGCACCACCAAAGGTCGAGTAGCACCTCATTTTATATTTTGGTGCTGTATAGCCTATAGGAGATTATGTTCAATTCCATAACTTCACAGTCAGACCTCACCATGACCGTACTCCATTTACCTTACATTCTCCCTTTTGGCCTGCCTATTACCTTGCCTGGGTCTTGTTTATCTTGATGCAATAGAGAGAACCCATTTCCCCCATGCACCCCTTAATTTTCACCCAGTTTATACCTGTTTGTCTTTCTCCACAACTAAACGGCCATTCTACTGTGGCATTGTGCCTCCACATCCTCTATTTCCCATCACCCCTCTCCATTTCTGTCAAGTTCTGAAAAAGCCCATTTTGTGGTCCATTTTTATTTCTGAAAAGTGAATCCGTTGGACTCGAAAAGTTATCTTTGTTTGACATTCGCAACAGATGCTGCCATACCTTCTGATTTTCTCCAGAAATTGATGTTTTTGAACAATTCAAAAGATGTGTGTTCAACCATGAAGCACCGTACACTGGGGAGTGCAAATTCATTTGTTCTGAAACTACATAAGGCTGGAATCACCGACACTACAGAGCTCTTAACTATAGTCGGGCAGAGAAACAGAGGGAAACGCATCATTTCAAACAGAGAAGATAACAAAATTCGAATGAAAGGTTTCAAGTGAATATGTTGCATAGTTTTGCGGAACGTGACACCATGGACAGACCCTCAGAGGAATTATAATATTGAAATGGATGTGGCACCACATCAGACGTCAGAGATGATAAATGGGTACAGGGGTGATAGTTCTACGGATCTCGGTGTGCCTTCGGGGACAGACGGCAGACTTGCACTGTAGATATTTCAGCACAAACTGGTATTCATGTGGTGTTGTGCACCACAGCGGAACAAAGGCAGAATTGTAATCAAACACAATCTGCATCTTTTTTGTGGGAATAATCCCTCAGTCTACCATTACCATCAAACCAATCTATGGTTCAGTGAGAGTGTGGGCAAACATGCCAGGGTCAGGACCAAGTGTACCAAAACTTGATGACAAACCGTGAAATCAACCACACTTAACTGGTTACATTCCAAACTGCAGAAATAACATCTGAGAGAGAGGGTGAAATGATAAAAAAAGATCAGATCCAATTTTTGCATTCCTGCCACAACCAGTCAGAACTGGAGTTGAACTCTGAAACATCTGACGAGACAAAATGACTGCTCAAATATTATTTTTAATCAAACATTTACTCTTGGGATTCGGATAGGTCTCATTTATTGTCCAGTGGGCAGCTAAGAGTCAACCACATTGCTGTGGGTCTGGAGTCAAATGTAGGCCAGAGTAGGTATGGATGGAAGTTTCATTTCCTAAAGGACATTAATGAACCTGAGGAGTTTTTCCAACAATCGACAATGGATTCATGAGCATTATTAGACTCTTAATTCCAAACATTTATTGAATTTAAATTCCCCCATCTGCTGTGACAGGATTCGAAGTCATGTCATCAAAAAATTACCAAGACTGCTAGATTAACACCATTAAACCATTAAACTTTTCATTCCCCTGAAGAATGGAACAGTCCTGTATATCGCTTTAAAGACAAGAATGCAATGTCTGCAGCATTCTCTGCCAGAAGTGTTATGTGACGACATAAACAGAATTACAGATCCTCGTCTTCAAATAATGCGATTGCTGCACATCAAGAAACAGCTGAATACAGTCGATACGACAAAGGCAATGGGCCCTGACACCATTCCTGCACCACACCTGAATACTTCTGCTGGACCATAAGGCGTGTCATGGGGACGCTGTTTAATTTTAGCTCCAAATTTGTAATCTCCCTGGAAATTTGGAAAATGTCTTAAAAATGATCAGTCCCTTAAGTGGAGAATAATTACAATCTGTCTAATTGCCACTCCCTCACTTTCATCACGATAGTTAAACTAGTGGGGGGTCTTCTTTCAAATACCAAAGAAATAACGTGCTCAGTGAGGTTGACGATAGGCGCTGTCACGGAAATGTCACTGAATTTTTAATCTAAACCAGACTTATGCTGTGGCAGGTGGTGGATGTTAAAAACAATTTCAAATCTGATGCCAGTAATATTGACCTTGACGCCAATGTTGATGGTAAACTTCAATATCATTCCTCAATGTACTTTCATGAAGGAAATCTCCCCTGCTTTCCTGGTTCTGGCCTGAAAACGACTCCGACACACAGACGTTGATAAAAACTTCAAGGGTCTGTTAAACGGCCAAGTAATATATTCAACTGCATCAAACTGCCCCGATATCTTAAAGGATAAGCGCTGACAGAACACCCGACAACAGACTTGGTATTGGAAAAGGGAACGAGAAACACAGTCCTGGAACTACGTCTGAACATCGGAAAGCTTCTGACAACATTTCGAGAGTTTTCCCACAGACTGCACAGAAACATCCGGAAAGGTGGAGGCCATTCAACGCATTGAGTCTGCCCCATTCCAGTTCATTGGTCAATCAGCTCCTTATTTTTTTTTCCCCAAACACTGTGTACTATCATTCTTTGAAGTTATTAACTGTCGGAAAGATGCAAATTCGGAACTGCAGTCGACCCTTTAGTCCATCAATAATGAGGGCTGATTCTCAATCTCCACATCATACACCGAGTGCAAACTCATCCATTTCGTGTCTAGAAATCCTTACTTATATTCAATGCCTTGGCTTCCACAGCCTTAATGGGAGATAATTTCCTAGATTCACCAGTCTCTGCATGCTGACATTTGTTTGCATCTCAATGCAGCTTGTCCAGCTGTAATTCATATGGTAGCACCTTGGTTTAGACTTCCCACCCAGGAGAATTGTCGGGATTTTATATACTTCACGGAGATCTCCACTCATGTTCCTGAACCCGATGGAATAACTGCCCAGTCGATCCAGACTCTGCACCCATTACATCCTGTCATTCCAGAGATCAGTCTGGTCATTCTTCGCTGGAATCCCTCAATGTCAAGTTTGCCCTTTGTTTGAGAGCAAAACTGCACACAAGACTGCACAATGTCAGAGGTGTGGTCTCACCAAGGCCTGTTCAGCTGCAGAAAGACACCCTTACTCATCCAATCAAACGCACTTGAAGTGGAGATCAACACATCAATTATCTTCCTAATGGCTTTGTGTTCCTGCAGTATTGTTTTCAGTGATGGGATGCATTGAAATCAAGATCCCCTCCAATGTTCCACCTACCCACTTGATAGATCTATGCACACTGGTCAGTGTGCCAATGCCATTCCCAATATTAACTTCTGGCTTCAGAGCTGCCATTCATGAGCTTCGGAGTTCGCTGAAAGGTCAACCAATGTATGCACATAAGAATTTCATAATCCAACATATTTACATTAATATCTTTTGAAATGATAACCAGCCATTATTTTTTCGGACCAAAGTACTTAAGGAAACGTCAATCCATATTGCTCTTCCTCTCCCACGTGTTTGCCTATCCAGTTTACTTGTTTCAATTACATTGGAACTTCTTTAAATGTTCCTCACCAACTCACAATCTCACTTTTATGGCATCAGCAGATTTGGAAAGATTGTATTTAATACCCTCGAACAAAAGTGTGATCTGCTTTCTGAGTATCTGGGGCCCAAATATCAATTTCTGGATTATCCCGCCAGTCCCTTATTTCCACTCCAAGTTCTGAATCAAAGTCTGTATGTTATCTTAAGCAGGTTTAAGGTGGAAATCCCACGAGTGGTACAGCCAGTCAAACACTTCGTTTTTAACACAACAGTAGTTCTTTTCAAGATTATCAAATGAACCACAAACAAAAGAGGATAGAATTTTGAATAACTTGGCCTATCTGAAAACTGAAGCCATTATCGCAAATTAATGAAATTGCTCAACGTATTTGCAACAATCCACATAAACACACATGGCAATAAAAGGAAAAAAACAACATCCAATCACAGGTTTTTGCAGGAGAGATGTCGTAGAGTGGTTGGATCAGCGCGGTACTGCTTCGTTGTGTTCAGCAGCTTCACAACTGGCTCCCTACTTTCAGTGTTGAGCCAACCTGTCAAACGCCAAACCAAACAAACAAAAGCAGAGGAGCAGGTGGAGGCCATCTGACCCTTCCAGCCTGCTCCACCACTCAAAAGGATCACAGAATTTTTTTCATGAATTCCCATCCACTTCTCTTCGCTCTCACCCTATCCCATAATTACTTTACTGCTCAAAAATATCTATCTTTGCTTTTAAAACGTTTACTGAAGTAGCGTCAACTACTTCACTTAGCAAAGAATTCCATCGGTTTACAAGCATTGGGTGAAGAAGTTCTTTCTCAACTCAATCCTAAATCTGCTCTCACAAACCTTGTGACTATGCTCTTTTGTCGGAGCTTCACTTGCCATTTGAACCATCCTCTCTACTTTTATCTTGTGCCTTCCCGTCATAGCTGTACATGTTTCTACAACATCCCGCCTCATTGTTCTAAATTCCAATGAATATATCTCTATACTATTCAGTACCTCTTCATACATCAACCCCTCAACTCCAGAATCTAACTAGTAAACGTATTCTACTTTCCCTGCAGTATCAGTGTATAATTTCTCAAGTAAGGAGAACAAAACTGCACACAGTACTCCATGTATGGCCTTACCAGCACCCTATTCAGCAGCAACACCACCTTCTTGCTTTTAATCTCAATCTTTGGAACATGATGGACAAAAATTGTTTGCCTTCCTAAGTACCTGTTGCACCTGCAGACCGACCTTCTGTGATTCATGCACAAAGATACCCTGGGTCCCTCTCCATAGCCGCATTCTGCAAAATTTTATCATTCAGCTAATAGTCGTTTTTACGGTTACTTTCATGAAAAAGATTGACTTCACATTTATGACCATTGTATTCCATCTGCCCGTCTTTGCCCACTCACTTTGGGGATCTATATTACTCTGCATAGTTTCACAGTCTTCTGCATGCTTTGCTCTGGCACTCATCTTCTGGTCAACTGCAAATGTTGACACCCTACACGTGGTCCACAACTCCTCAACATCTTTATAAAATGTGAATAAATGCAGTTCCAACACCGATTCCTGAGGCACTCTTCGAGTCACTGATTGCCTGCCAGAATAACACTCATTTAGCCCCACTCTCTACTTCCTGTTAGTCATCCAATTCTATGTCCATGTTAATACCTTACCCCGAAGGTCATGCATTCTTTACCTATACTTTGACTTCTTGTGCAGCACTTTGTCAAACGTGTTTTGGAAATCTCGGTTCACCACAGCTAACGGGTACCCGGCGCTCTCTTTTCTAGTCATGCCTTCGTAGATTTCCAGAAGATTTGTTCAGCATGTCGTGCCTTTCATTAAATCCTGCTGTGTCTGCTCAACGGGACAATTTATCTCGAGATTCCTTGCACTTATTCCGTGGTAATATCCTCAAGCATCTTCCCCACATAAGAGGTTATACTAATTGGTGTACAATTACTCATCTTTTCTCCAACTCCCATTTTGAATCGTGATGTCATATTCACTGTTTTGCAATCCGCTGGAACTTCCCTAGAGTGCAGCTAATTTTGGAAAATTAGCGCAAGTCCACTTGCTATTTCTCCCTCCATCACTTTTCGTGTTCTGAGATGCATTCCATCAGGTCCAGGAGACATGCCTATCCTCAGCTCCATTAGGTTGCCCAACACCACATTTCCGTAATAATGATTGTTTCCAGGTCCTCACCTACCTTCATCTCTTTATCAAATACTGACATGTTATTACTCACACACTTTGAAGACCGTCACAAAATACCTGTTCAATGCCTCTGCGATTTAATCAGATCCCATTACAAAATGTCGTCTCTTCCTCGAAACGACCAACGTTCACTTTAGCCATCCTAAATCGTTTTATATATTTATAGAAACTTCCGCTGTCTATTTTTATTTTCTGTGCTTTTTCTCATGTTCTATCTTACCTTTCTCTATAGTACTTTTTCTGGCTTTCTATTGACGTTTAAAATTTTCCCAATCTTCCATTTTCGTGCACACTTTGGTCACTTTGTATACCTTCTCTTTCAATATGATAGACTTCCTTATTATCCTTAGACACGCGTGGCAGTCTACCCCTTTTCTCACAATCCTTCCTTTCACTGGCATATATTTTTGCTTTGGCCTTTGAAGAAAATGCTGTGTAAGTCATTCACTGCTCTTCAACTCTCTTACCATAAAGTATTTGCTCCCAGTCTACTTTAGCCTAAGTCCTCCATCTCTCTCTATTGCAGTGTTACCTGTTTAAGCACAGGACCATGGAATTCGATTTTATTTTCACAGTCTCTCTCTCTCTATTGTAAATTCAACCAGACTGTGATCACTCCTTCCAAGAGGATCTATAACTATAAAGTCATTAATTATTTATTTCTCATTACACAGGGCCACATCTAGGACAGCTAGCTCCGCATTGTACAAATTGTGTTTTGACGTTCAAAACATTCCCACATAGTCAAACTCAGATTTTTTTTTGGAAACCCTGCATTTACGACATCTCTGATTAAAGAAAAACACCAAGGACAGCTTAACCTTGTTAAAGGAGCAGCTTTGTCACAACTCTCGACTTGGGACATCATCAAAAATATTTTGTGAAAATCAAAATTCACAACATCCATTGCTTCACCCATTATTTATTTACTAGTCTGTTTGTCAAATATGATTCGGCTTTAATAATTTGATATTGCCTTCACCTATATTCAATTAATTCAATTTAATTAATTCAATTTTCAAAGTTCCCTGGTAAAGCATCCTTTAGAAGAGACTCTGTATTGTTCTGACTGCTTCTTTGGTGCTCAGCAGACTGCAATTTCCTGCTGACTCCTTGCCACCTTTGAAAATATTATGGTCATATTTGCTTCTTTCAAATCTGAGACTTCGGTCCAGAAAACCATCACTTCCTGTCTTAATCTGTTCAGTAGTTGATTTTCCACAATCACACAGTCAGAGCTGTATGGAATCTCTACCGTCAGAAATACAACACCGTCTCCGTTGGTCCCACGTTCCGACACAAGACCCGTTGCCGTGAAGGTTATGATACTCTAGGTGCTCACCCAAATATTTTTTTAACCTTTTGTTGTGACGACTGCATAGTCATGAAGTGCATTCCAAATCCACAACATCATCTGGGTGAAAACAATCCTCGAACCCTCTCTGATCCTCAAAACCTTCACTTTCAAAAGTCTATTCCCTACTTCTTGACCCTTTGCCTAAAATGATTAGCTGCTGTCTATTCACTCTGTCCATTCTCCAGGCACTGACATATTCCAGGCACTGACCACCTTCTGCGTGAAGAACTTTCTGAGCATGTCCTCCAAAACATTATCACCTCTCAGCTTGAACTCGTGACCCGTAGTAATTGAGCCCCCACTTGGGGAAAGAAAGCATTTTGCCATCCATCATGGTTGCACCCCACATGATTTTGTAGACGTCAATCAGGTCCTTCGTCAACCTCCGTCTTTCTCATGAAAACAATCCAAATCTACTCATCCTCTCGTCATAGCGAGCGTCGCCATACAGACAACAAATGGTGAACATGCTCTGCACACTCGCCAAGCCATCCACATCCTTTTGTTAATGAGATGATCAGAACTGCACACAGTATTCCAAATGTGACCGAAGCAAAGTCTTGCACAAACATGACAAACCCTCCCAACACTTGTACTGAATAAATTCCAACAGATTCCCTCCTGTGGATGAAAATTCATCACAGTAGTTCTCCACTTTCTCTTTTCTTCTCTTCTTAAATCTTTGGAATGCAAGAAGCAAAGTATACCGTATGCCTTCTTGATCACTTTATTGAACGCGTTGCCACTTTCAGTGCAAAATGGACCTGAACTCCCAGATCTCTCTGTGCATCAATTTTCCGAGGTATTTTCCATTTCTCATATAGTTCGCTCTTGAATTGGATTTTCCAAATTGCACCACCTCACATTTGCCCGGATTGAACTCTGCCTGTCATTTGTCTGCCCAACTGTCCGATCCATGTTATATTCTGCAGCATGACCTGACAGTCTCCATAATTATCTGCTACTCCAACAATCTTACTGTCATCTGTAGACTTATTCATCAGACGACTTAGACCGGCCTTCAGATCATTTATGTATATCACTTACAACAGTGGCCCCATCACGGATCCCTCGGGAACACCACTAGTCACAGTTTTCCATTTTGGGAAACTCCCTTCCACCACTACTCTCTGACTCCTATTTCCCTGCCAGATCACTATCCAGCTGTCTCATGCATCCTGGAACCCATGCGACTTTAATTTCTCCATTAGTCTATCTTAACAGACGCCTTGTCAATATATATGACATTGACCATCTTCAATTTTGTCACTTTGTGCAAGAATTCTACTAAGTTTACTAAGACGTGGCCTTCCCTGCATAAAACATCAGGGACATACTTGTGCAGGGTCAGTCTGTGCCTTACCCTGGAGTCAAATTCTTTCTTATTTTCAAAGTAGGACATTAAAAATGCCATTGTGATTGCTTGTCCACAGAAATGTATGTTTTTCAACAAATGGAATGTATGCACAAACTTGCAAATGCAAATTCAACAAATAAATTATTATGTGTGTCTGTGTGCGTGTGTGTGTGTGCGTGAAAGAGAGAGAGAGATAAATGGAGAGTGTGAATTGGGGAGACATTGAGAGAGAGTGTGTGTGCATGTGTGTGACAGAGAGCTCGGGAGTAATCTGTATGTGTATGTTTGTGTGCTTGTGTGTGTGTAAGGGTGAGAGTGAGTGTATGTGTGTGTCTAGGTGAAGACCCAGACAGACATGGCAGATCTCTTCCCCCCCACACAAACTCACTCCGTGTTTTCAGAGTTGACCCCTCTGCAGCCTCTGCTCCATTCGCTGTTCATTTTGCAGACGCAGATGCTGTAACTACGGTCCCCGTGCTGCGTCCAGAGTTGCGACATTAAATCCTCTGCTCTCCCTCAATTTCTGAGGCAATTCAGAGCACAACCTGCAGCAAAGCAAATCCAGCACCTCCACTAAACTTTCAATAACAGGTGTCAGTCAGCAGCCCCTCAGCTACAAGTTAGATGCCTGGTCCTTTACAACAGTACTCGAGATGCTTCCGCGTGTTACTCGTCGCACGATCAGCTGAGAAGGACCAACAGAGGCATTCAATGATAGACAGAGACCAAGCTTCAAAGACGTGTCTCAAAGATGCTGAGCCTCCCTATCCAATATGGAGCACCACATGGTACACGCCAGGAAGTGAACAACAGCCCCACACAATTTCACTGTTTTTGAGCTCGATAATGCCAGCACTTAATACACGGGGGAGACAGAAACCAAAGCCAGTGAAAGGTAGAAAGGGGTCGAAGGATTCACATTCAAGACAGAAAGAGACAATTAAGGTAAGCATACCACATGTTATTGAAATATGGCGAAACAGACAAAAGAGTGGGTCGAAATAGAGTAATGAGACTTTCGAGAGTCCAATCACACGAAAGAGAACGTTGAATAAAGGCAATGACAGATCAGCTGAAATAACTTGTTCCTTAACATTCTGAATCTGCCTCACAGAACCAGCTCAGACAGTATAAACTGGGACAAGCCGACAGCTCAACATGGAGAGCTGTGCAGACTATGCCAGTGTGTTGCTCATTATGCTGGACTATGTACCCAGCATTGGGCGTATTCCTAGCATTTGCCAGTGTATTGCTGCGCCGCTTGCACTCGGGAACTGACAAGCACAGGAAGATTTGCAGCCCATACTACTAATGACAGTGAAAGGGTCTCCTACAGGTTGGTGTCTCGGCATCTCCATGCATCAGCACAACGCAAGGTGTTTTAAGTGTGCATGTCTGTGCGTGTGTCCGGAACAATGATAGATGTGAAAATCATGGTCTGGGAGAAAACGTGCATGGAGGAAATCAGTTAAAAGATGAACAACTGTGGAGTTCGATTAATGGACAGAGAGAGACGGAGCGACTTTACATGGATTGCGTCATGAGGTGCTTAAGAATCTATAAGTAAACCCAGTAACAATGTAGATCAGTGTGCACAGGAGTAATGGATGAATGGGGATTTTGTTATGAGTTCAGATACGAGCTGTGGAGTATCGATTCTGATTTGTTTCTGCAGAGTTGAAGCTGGGAGTCTCAGTGGCAGATTATCGTCATAATAAAGACAGCATTTCATAGATCAGCAATCAAATAGCAGATGGGATGTGACAGTGAAGTATCGTCAGAAGAAGTCAGATATTAACCACGGGGATGGGATTGAGTCGGAGGAACGAAATAGCGTTTGCAACCAGAAGAAACGACAGTGGTCTCCATGCTCCCAATATTTAGCTAGCAAGGGCAGTAGTACAATGAATCATGGCTCACAGCTGAAACTCGGTAAATCAGTATAGAGACCCATGAGAAACACTGCCAGAAGCAAACAGGGAGAGAGTGAAATAGCAAGTTCATTGATGCAGTTAGTAATGGTTTGTAAGGTGAAAATCTGGATTCAGAGTCTTAGCAGGAGAAAGAACAGTGGCAAGGATAGTAGAAACAATTAAAATAACAGTGTTATAGTCAAACATGAATTGTAGCCGTAATGATTGAACTTACCAGAGACACCGACGAACGCCAGGATTGGATAATAAAAATATTGAATAATGTAAAGTGCATATAGGGTCCGCCGTAAAAATGGTATTTGTTCAAAAAATGTGGAAAAATTCCAAACATCCCAAGATAAACTCCTGTTCATTCTTACAATATTTCAATCTACCTTGCTCAACTCCTGAACCAATGTTATATTATTTCAATCACTTGTACTCAGGTTCGGATGTCTCCTCCCGCTCTCTCTGGAGCTGCAGTTCCCTATAAATTCTGTCGGTGATGCTGCCGCACATACATTTCAATAATACATTGACAGAGCCCATTCATCGTTAAACGATGGAAACCATCCCCTGCGGTAATTATAATCCATGGAGACTGAGATTAAGCACAGTCACGAACAAACCGTTTCAGTTAACACCTTCGTGACATCACTTTTTAAATCATAACAAAAGGAAACATGTACTCGATCTCCATTAAATTGATGGCGTTTGCTGAGGGATGTACCATACATTTTCAAACATTTTCCTCCGCCTTTCTTGTATGTGAGCATATTGCCAGACCACTTCAGGGTTATATATGTTCCAACCCGCTTATAAAAGGTGACAAGTATAAAATAACAGATCAGCTGGATAACATATCTGGTGGGGAAATTTCTAGAGATCATAAACCACGGTTACAATATTTATTGCCCATTGACATTGCGCAATGCTGCTCCTGGTTTTAAGTGCTCCGTTATCAAATAGTTCCATAAAAATCAGACATTATTCAGAGCATTGAGACTGTTGGTCAGGAACAGCAGGAATCAATTCTGTCCCCATGTGCCTGTTTCAGATTAGATTAGATTACTTACAGTGTGGAAACAGGCCCTTCGGCCTAACAAGTCCACACCGCCCCGCCGAAGCGCAACCCACCCATACCCCTACATTTACGCCTTACCTAACACTACGGACAATTTAGCATGACCAATTCACCTGACCTGCACATCTTTGGACTGTGGGAGGAAACCGGAGCACCCGGAGGAAACCCACGCAAACACGGGGAGAACGTGCAAACTCCACACAGTCAGTCGCCTGAGGCGGGAACTGAACCCGGGTCTCCGGCGCTGTGAGGCAGCAGTGCTAACCACTGTGCCACCGTGCCGCCCACGAATTACTGGAGAAGGCCATTCAGATTCTCAGGCCAGTCACACGGCAACAGGAGGAGGCCATTCAGCCTCTCGACTCTGCTACAGTTGGACAGTAGGAGGTCATTTAACCTCTGGCGTCCGCTCCAGAGGGAGAGGAGGGGGCCATTCAACTTGGGGAACGTTGCAGAGGGATACGAGGAGGTAATTCAAATGCTCGAGCCTGTTACAGAGGCACAGTAGGGGACCACACAGCCTCTCGTGACTGGTACAAAGGGACAGGCGGATTTCATGCAACCTTGCAAGACAGTTACTCCATAAACATTAGTTTTAAAATAGTTAAAGAAAACGACAGACCTGATGTCAACATTACATAGAACGTAGAACATTACAGCGCAGTACAGGTCCTTTGGCCTTCGATGTTGCGCCGACCTGTCATACCAATCTGAAGCCCATCTAAATTACACTATTCGATATGCTTGTTCATTGACCATTTAAATGTACTTAAAGTTGGCGAACCTTCTACCGTTGCAGGCAAAGCATTCCATACCCTTACGACTCTTTGAGTAAAGAAACTATCTCTGACATCTGTCCTATATCTATCACCCCTCAATTTAAAGATATGCCCCCTCTTGCTTGCCATCACCATACTTGGAAAAAGGTCTTCCCTGTCCAGCCCATCTAAACCTCTGATTATCTTATATGTCTCTATTAAGTCACCTGTCAACCTTCTTCTCTCCAACGAAAACAGCCTCAAGTCCCACAGCCTTTCCTCGAAAGACCTTCCCTCCATACCAGGCAACATCCGAGGAAATCTCGTCTGCACCCTTTCCAAAGCTTCCACATCCTTCTCATAATGCGGTGACTAGAACTGTACACAATACTCCAAGGGTGGCTGCACCAGGGTTTTGTACAGCTCATGGTTCCGGTACTTGATCCCTCTATTAATAAAAGCCAAAACACTGCATGCATTCTGAACAACACTGTGGACCAGGGTGGCAACTTTCGAGGATCTGTGTACCTGGACACCGAGACGTCTCTGCTCATCTACACTACCAAGAATCTTACCATTAGCCCAGTACATTGTATTCCGGTTCCTCCGACCAAAGTGAATCACCTCACACTTCCAGAGATCATAAACCACGGTTATAATATTTATTGCTCATTGACATTGCGGTCTGCAGTAAGCTCCATTTGACACCTCTCAGCCGAGCTCAGCATCTTATCAATGTCTCTCTGTAACCTACAACATCATGCGCCACTATCCACAACTCCACCGACCTTAGTGTCCTCTGCAAATTTATTAACCCACGCTTCTACGTCCTATTTATTAAAATAATGAACAGCAGTAGACCCAATACCGATCCTTGCGGTACACCACTAGTAACTGGACTCCAGGATGAATATTCCCATCAGCCACCACCCTCTGTCTTCTTTCAGCAAGCCAATTACTGATCCAAAACTGCTATATCTCCCATTCATCCGCATTTTGTACAACTGTACAACAGCCTACCGTGGGGAACCTTATCGAACGTCTTGCTGAAATCCATATACAGCACATCAACCGGTTTACTCTCTGATCCAAAACTGCTATATCTCCCACAAGCCCATTCATACGCATTTTGTACAACAGCCTACCGTGGGGAACCTTATCGAACGTCTTGCTGAAATCCATATACAGCACATCAACCGGTTTACTCTCATCTACTTGTGTGGTAACCTTCTCAAAGAACTCAATACGTTTTGTGAGGCACGACCTACCCTTCACAAAACCGGACTGACTATCCCTAATCAAATTATTCTTTTCCAGATGATTATAAATTCTATCTGTTCTAAGCTTTCCAACACTTTACCAACAACTGATGTAAGGCTCACTGGTCTATAATTACCAGGGTTGTCTCTACTCCTCTTCTTGAATATGGGAGCCACATTTGCTATCCTCCAGTCATCTAGCACTATTCCTGCAGACAATGACGATTTAAAGATCAATGCCAAAGGCTCGAGAATCTCCTCCCTGGCTTCGCAGAGGATCCTAGTATAAATCCATCCAGCGCAGGGGACTTATCTATTTTACACTGTATAGGATTTCTAATAAATCTTCCTTATGAACCGCAATCCCACCTAGTCTGGTAGCTTGGAGTAAGGCCAATTTTGATAGTGTCAGGCAAGCCCATTGAAAGGCTGATTGGGAGACCGTATTCACAGGTAAAGCGATGATTGGAAAATGCAAGGCATTCAAAAAGATTCTATTCTGCGTCTCCATAGGCAAGGTATTCCTATCAGTGAGATGGGCAAGGCTGGCAAGTGCAGGGTTTGCTGAATGACCATTGATATTGATGCTCTGTTCAAGGAAAGGAAAGATGTATACGTCAGGTAAACAGAGTTGGGACCGTGTGACTCCCCAGTAGAGTACAAGAGCAGTACGTGGAATGTCAACAGGGCTTTAGGGCAGAAAATGTTGGACATGAGATGGCTTTGTAAGTAGGGTAAATAAGGTATTGAAGAAATTCGACAAATACGTAAAAAGATTAACTCGGGAGAGAATAGGTTCCATTTAGGATCAGTAAGACTGTCTATAGTGGAACCACAGGAGATGCCTGAGATACTAAACGAGTATTCCTCCTCACTTTTTACTGTGGAGTAGACCTCAAGAGCGAGAGAACGTGGAAAAATACTTCGTGACATCTTGAAAAGTGGCTATCTTTCAAGAAGTGTTGGACGTTTTAAAACACATAAAGATGAACAAAACACTCGGTCCTGATCAGTTGAATCCCAGAAGTTCGTGGAAAGCTCGGGTTTGATCTCTAAGTCTTTTGCTGATATATGTGTCTCGTCAATTGCCAGAGGTATGGTGTCAAAAGACTGGATAGCTGCTAACATAGCCTAGAAAAGAGTGGTGCTGATGAAGGTCTTTTCTTTACACCGAAACGTCGATTTTCCTGCTCCTCGGATGCTGCCTGACCTGCTGTACTTTTCTAGCACCCCTCTAATCTCGACTCTGATCTCCAACATCTGCAGTCCTCACTATTGCCTGGCTGCTAACATAGTGTCATTGTTTAACAAAGTAAGAAAAAAAAACCATGGAATTATATACTGGTGAGCCTGAAATCAATGATGACGATATTATAGGAGGGACTATGAGGGAAATGCTCTTTATTTATCTGGAAGAGTCAGCAATGAAGAGGGTTTGTCCGTCGAAAATCGCTTTTCACTGACTTGTTTTTTTTTTGAAGAAGTGATTAAGGTGATTTTTGAAGGCAGGGCTTTCGATATTATCTTCATGGATATCAGTAAGACATCGACATGGTTCTGCATGCTAGTCTGGTTAGCAAGTTTAGACTGCTTGAAATCCAGGATGAGCGAGCAATTTAGATACAAAATTTCATGAAGGATGGATACAGCACGTGCAGGTTTGTTCATTGAAATTGGAGACCTGTGTCCAATGGCGTTCCACAAGGATCAATAGTTTATACACTGCCATTTATTAATCTACTGGGACAATTTTTATGTGTTGAGTCTATGGGATGACAGACTCAGAGTTTTATGCCATCATAAGCGGGATAAATAAGGAAATTTGACAACATCTTTTCCCCATTGTGGGAAGTTCAAGCATCAGAAGACAAAGGTTTGAGGAGAGGGAGGAAAGACTTAAAAGAGGGAAATGAGGCGCACCTTTTTTACACATAGGGTGTTGTACGTGTAGAGTGACCAACCATAAGAAGGTGTGGAAGCAGGTAAAATTACACAATTGAAAAGGCATTTCGATGTGCACATGCATAGAAAGCTTTCAGACATGTATGGGCTTTGTGCTGACAAATGGGATGAGATTAATTTCTGATATCTAGTCGGCTTGGACAACCTGAACTGAAGAGTTCTTTTTTGCTGTGCTGTACATCTCTGAGACACTATTCTCTCCTGAGAGTGTAACAAATGAACAGGAAGAGATCACTCAGCATCAGAAATCAGTCACTCAGCTTGCTTGCTGAATGACTGAGAGTAAAATACAAAAGTACAACATTTAGATTTTGAGGATGTGTTACAGAAGCAGGAGAAAGGTTCTCAGTCAACAGAAAATGTGAGCAATGTGAAGAGACCAATTAGTTCACGAATTCCACTCGAAAGGAGCAGCAGGATAGCACAAAGCTGATGCAGTCCGTTACTCTGGAGAAGCAGGAGAGCGAACAGGTATTGGAGCATTTTACTCACAAACAGGAGGAAGACATCTATTTTCACAAACCTGGGGCAGAGGAACAGGAGGCAGTCGTTTATCTGCGCAAGACTAGGAGACAGGAACAGGAGCCAGTCATTCAACGGCTCGAGATTGGGACAAAGGAACAGAAGAAAGTCATTCAACTTCTCGACACGGGGACAAAGGCAATCATTCAACTGCTCGGGACTAGTACAATTGAACAAGAGGCAGCGATTCAACAGTTCGGCATTGGTACACAGGAGCAGGAGGCTGTCATTCATCTACTAGAGACTGGTACACGGGGACAGGAGGCAATCCCTCAACTGTTCAAGACTGGTACACAGGAACAGAAAGCAGTCATTCCGCTGCACAAGACTAGCTTACAGGGATAGGAATCAGTCATTCAAATATTTGAGTGTGGGGTACCCCGGAATCTCGAAGTCAATGAGGCCCCAGGATACCGATACACAGGAAAGGAAATCCAGTAGTAGTTTCATGATTAATGCTCGGCTCTAAAGGAGTGTAGTGGAGCAGAAAAACCTTGCATATCAGGTGCATGGTTCTCTGAAAGTGGTGTCGCAGATACACAGGGTAGTGAATAAAGCTTTTGGCACACTGGCCATCATCAGGACATTGAGTATAGAAGTTGGGACATTGTGTTGCAGATGCACAGGACGTTGGTAAGGCCTCAGTTGGTCAGGAGAATCTTCGACTTATTGAGTTGAATCTAATAATTATTTATCTCAGTGACATTTTCACTGAGTTTGATAGAGGAATTGTCTGCATCAAGCTGAGCTCGTTTCCTGGTGCGATCATATTGAACTCACCTCATTAACTGCCTTCCCCACGCCATGGTGTTCCTAACTTCAATGCCAGCTGCATCTCCACCCGTCATGCTGGAGGTACTCACCATTACCCAGATGGCCCTGGACTTTCTGTGTTTGCAGGCACAGGTATCATCTTTAAAAGAACAATGAGCACACAGTTGTGATACCTTAGTTCAGAGATGCCCTGCATAGTTTACCCCGAGAATGGCAGATAAGGGGAAATTTCACCACTGTTTGTCGACGGGGGTGTGGAGGGCCTATGGATGGCTCGTACAGAGGGAACAATTCGCTTTCTGGTGGGGAGTCGGGACAAACTACAAGACCTATCAGACCCATAGTCTGGGTTCACAACGCAGCTCAGTGCAGTATCTGCGGTCTGAATATATGTCCAGCAATACACGACAAGAATCAGTAAACTTCTCCACTCTGTCAGGATAAGTGCCAGTATATTCGCTCTGCTCTCTCAAACTCACAGCATGTCTGTCATCGCGCTTAACCCCGAACAAGACCCATGCTCACTGTTGCAGGCAGAACCACTCTCACTGCTGCAGACAGGATGTTCCCTCTCTCTGTCTTGCTTCTGTAATACCCCCTAAACTGTTAGAGAATGTTGTGAAGAGTGCCAATGAGGGAATGCCCCAAATAATGTTCCCAATAATTCCCAGTTTCAGGAAAATGGCAGTGCCCCAGTGTGGAAACATAAGAGGGAGGAGCAGATATGTATGTTTTTAAAATCATTTGCAATTCAAATCCATCGTGAGTCCATATAGCCATTCAATTGTGGTTTAGCGTTTAATTCGATCACGTATGTTTTTTCAGCTCCATGTTACGGGAACTTTCATTCGTTCCACCCCCTGTGTTCCTGTCACTGACCAGACGACACTCAGGCACTTGTACCCAGGTTTTCATCGCGGATGTGTTCGGAGGCATTTCCCAAGAGGGCTGACTCTCCAATATAATCAATCAGGTTTATCCGTTCATGTAATAGTAAGCATGCTCTACACAGACCAATCAAAAATCTAAACGTATTTTATGGTTTTCGAAATCCAATCGCAGTTAGTAATCGTCTCCCACTCAGTTGGCTTGATGGCT
Source organism: Chiloscyllium plagiosum (assembly GCF_004010195.1). Lineage (NCBI taxonomy): Eukaryota > Metazoa > Chordata > Chondrichthyes > Orectolobiformes > Hemiscylliidae > Chiloscyllium > Chiloscyllium plagiosum. The sequence goes on along the minus strand of NC_057717.1, from coordinate 63,092,521 downwards.
GGTTTGTGATGTAGAGACAGGTCAAATTCACAGATTGAATTCCCCCAACTGACTGAGGTTACCATTAAGAGGCCGCATTCTCAACCTCATTCCTCCCCCGAAATGTGCTGATCCTGAATTAAAACGACCATATGTGATCTCTCTAATGAGAGTGCTTCGGGGCTCTCTATCAACATGAACATTTTAATTTTTAAAATGTGTTTTTTTTAATTGAGAAAGAGATTTATTAACTTTATAATAAACCAATAACAGCACAACTCAAAAACTGTACAAATTGAGCAGCATTACACCAATGGGTATGTACATACAAAGCAGCAAGGTAAATACTGTCATCAGATAGAAGAAAAACAAAAATAAATAGAAGTGATAAATAAATAATAGAGCTCAGCATATCTACATGACAGCTCCTGTTCTTCGAGGTCTTTACATAGTGTACATTCATACGTTCATCATTCTTCCTATCTGTATATTAGATTCGTTAGAAAAGACCGTCATGGCCATACAAAAACCCTTATTAGAATGGAAGATAAGCCTGTATCTACTTGTAAGAAATTTCAAAGTGATATGCTCCATGACCAGCTTACGCCAACCTTACAGATCAGAGGCGTTTTCAGACACCTAACACAATATAATATTTTTTCTACCACAGAAAGTAATGTTGCTATCTTTGTTTCTCCCCATGCACATCTGCAGAAGGTTCCCTGGGCAGGCACTTGAAAAGACAAACTGGGTCCTTCTCCAATTCGGTCCCCAAGACACTCTCTATCACACCGAAAACAGCCCTCCAATGTATACGAAGCCTGTGGCAAGGCCACAGGCAATCAATAAGAGTATCTGTAGTCATTCTGTATTTAGGACATGTTGACGATAACCCCATTTTGAAGGGTGAGAGCCACTCTTGGCGAACTCGACTCGATGAAGCAGCTTTATCTGCATGGCATGGGTCCTATTACAAATTAAAATCCTTTTTGTATATTTACAAATATCCTTCCAGGTCTCCCAAGAGATCTGAACACCAACTCTCTTTGACATCACAAAGCCACACAGGCTCGTCTGACAGTCCACTCTCCAACTAATGATATACTGGACTGACTGAGAGTGGGATCGAAGCATTAAGCACCCTCTCCTCTGTAAAGGATCAGTCAGGATCCATTAATGGTGTTGTTCTTTATTGAAGAAAATCTCAGATGTGCAAAAAAGAAAGAGGTCTCCACAACGTAGTCCATACTTGCCAGTTATTTGAAAAAAGGACATCATTGTGTCACCCGCAAATACTGCACGGAAGATCAATGGTTAGGACTGCTTATTCACAGCACTAAGAACACGAGTTTGAATTTTCCCTTGGGGGACTGTCTGTGTAGGGTTTGCAAGTTTTCGAAGTGTCTGTGTGGGGTTGATTCAGTTTCCTCCCACAGTTCAAAGATGTGCATGTTAGATGAATTGGACATGCTAAATTAACCGTAGTGTTCGGGGATGTGTAAGATAGGGGCATTAGTCATGGTAAATATAGGATGGTACTGGAATCGGTCGTGGTGGGGTACTCTATCGCGTGTGTGAGGACTTGTTGAGCCGGTTGGCTTGTATCGACACTGTAAGGTGTTTTCCGATTCTAAATCTGCCATGCAAGATACAAATTCGCTGCCGACAGTTTAAACCCAGAATCCATTATTACTGGTTAACAACCCAGTATACCAATTATAATGGTAAGAAATGTGGTTTGGCTGTGTTGTCCCAGGGATGACGCATTGCCCTCCATACTGTAACAGTATTGATAATTATTGAGTTGTGACAATATTCCTTAACTTTCATGGTTTTTTTTCTAAGAACAGCAGTCTAATAAGGAAGCACTTTACCTGAGATGCTTCAATATCTAAACATATTGACGCTGAGTCCTCTCAGGAACAGTTACTAACAGAGGATAAAAGAGGGCTTAATTGTTAGCTTTTAGTATATGAGGGCGGCTCATCCCCCAGTCTGTGGGACAGATGAAACTTTGATATCTCGATAAGGTATCAATTAAAATGCCAAATTAAAGAGCTAAACTAGGCATTGAGTTTCCAAAATATTTGCCTGGGAAACATCAAAGGAAGCATTCGCACGGGGGAGAACAAATGAGGAAGGATCATCATTTTAACTAGATCTATCCTAAGTAACAAGATATTAGAAGTGCCTCCCATCTTCGAAGGCCTTGTTTCAATTTGGAGAAAAAATGGACAACCTTCACGTAAAATGAATGATTAAAGAGCAACGAATATATCTAAATAGAGAACCTCATAACCCAATGCTACCTTTAAAACGAAATCGGCATTCACCTACGGCATCGGGTATTTCCCTAAGACCTCCAGTTGGCATGGCCATCGAATTTGTATAATTAATCATCTAGCTGGCAAAGACGCCAAACGAATTGATGCATTGCATCAGGTGAGGTATGAATACTGGGGGATTTGATAAAAAGATAAGAGCATCATCTGCATGCAATGTAATGTTATTTGACTTTTATCCCATGTCTGGGGCAGATATGTTGTGGTCCCGACGGGTGTCCTCATCCAATGGCTCTATCAACATTGTAAACAACATAGACAAAAGGATACAATATTATAGATTGCTTATAGAAACATTAAAATTATTGGATCGCTCACCTTTGGTGAGAACAGCGGCCAGAGGATCCTTATTAAGGACCTTCACCCAAGTGATAAAAGCTTCGCCTCGACCAATCTGTTGTAATGCATAGAAAACATACCACCACTGAACACAATCAAATGCCTTCTCTGCATCGAAAAACACCAATTATCGTTGTTGACACGCTTGAGTCATATTGAGTAATCGCGTAATAATGTTGGAAGATCTATAGTCCATTGTAAAGCCCGTATTGTAGGCCTCCATCAGTGACACTATCACCAATGTGAACAACAATGGCGAATGGGGACAACTTTGTCGACTGCCTCTAGAAATATGAAAGTTACTGGATCGCACATCAATTGTGAGAACCGCTTCCAGAAGATCGCTATAAAGCACCTTCACCCACTTGATAAAACTTCACCTGGACCAAACTGTTTTAATGTATAGATGACACGTGACCACTAAGCCCAATCAAATGCCTTCTCTGCATCTAAACAAACCTTTGAGTCCTTTACAGATTGTTGTTGACACGCTTGAATCACATTGAGTAATCTCCTAACATTGTTGGAAAAATAACCATTTGTCGAGTCAGTCTGGTACTCTTTGACAATGGAAGGCCGCACAGTTTCCCGGCTAAATGCAAGGGTCTCAGATAGGATTTTAAAATCGCCAGTTAATTGTGACATGGGCCTATAAAAATCACAGTCCTCTATGGTCTTCCCTTTCTTCAGAATAAGAGATATATTTTCCTCTTTTAAGGATGGTGATAGGCAGAATGACTGTATGAGTGATTGAACATGGCCCTGATAACCTTCATTGGGAAGGCGGTCAGGATTGGGCGTCTTTCCATTCTGATGTTGCATCACAGCGTCCTGCACCTCCATCACTGGCAATGATGCATTAATGCAGACACTTCTTCAGAGGGTTCTCATGGAAGATCCAAGTTCTTGAAAAACTACTCCATCTTCATTAATCTATCCTCACAAAGTTCAGTCTGATATCGTTCGGAGTTAAGTGACCGAATTGCTGCATTAATCGTTTTGCAATCGCAGGTAAGGGTCCCCGTACCTTTCCTAATTGAGATGATGTTTTGGGAGGCGCTCTTTTTCCTTGCAAGATACGTTACACACTTGCCCTGCTTATCACCTTGCTCAAACAACCTTTGTTTTACAAAAGCAAATTCCTTCTTGGCTCTCTGAGTGAGCATGGAATTCCATGAAGACCAAAGCATTGTGATCCTCTGTCGGTCAGCCACCGAGGGTTGATCGAAGTATGCCCTCTCTCCAGCATAGAACCGTGTCTCGAGCAGGTGCTGCTGCTCCCCATTCTGCAGCTTTCGAAGAAATAACTATTTCCTTGCCAGAAACCTCAGCTGTTACCCATAGAGTGGATGGATTACTGGCTGAATCTGAATTAAAGCCTCAGGAAGCTCTGGAATCGTTATAGAAATAGACAGTGAACCTATAACCCTTCAGAACAAAGGGATCAGTTTGCCAGTGTCTCTACACTGTTATCTTGTCCATACTCTTAACCAATAAGTATACCACTGCATGGTTAGAAATGGCAATATTCCCAATTGCACAAGACACCACCGAATCTTAGAGTGCTGCAGGGTCTGAGGAATTGATCAAACTTCCTTTGACATTTCTGCAGGTTAGAGAAGAAAGTAAAATCTCGACCTGGGGGCTGGATATTCCTCCAAGTATCTGCCTTCCATAGATCCGCACACAAATCTACGAATTCAATCGTTTGCAAAGAGCGTATTGGGAGCCTTTGGGCGTCTGTCCACCGTGAGGTCCACAAGTCTGTTGAAATCTACTTGTTCATTAATGTGCGGTGATACAAGATTACTTAATTTGAAAATGCATCTACCAGGAATTTAAAGGGGGGTGCCGCAGCAAATAAATACTCGAAACACCGTATTATTTCCCATATATCAAGTCTTTGAGGATTATGTACTTTCTCTGAGTGTCTTGTACTATCTAACTATTTAAATGGAAGATTCGTCCTATGAAGTATGGCTTCTCCGCTACTCCTGACATTCAAAGAAGAGAAATAGACTCTATCAAACCCACCCTGCCGTAATTCAAATGTTCTTGTCATCAAGGTCCGTTTCCCGCAATAGAGCAATATCAACCCTCACCTTTTTAAAAGGAGAGAGTAACTTTTTCCTCTTGACTGGCGACTGGCTCCCCTAAATGTTCCAGGTACACCATTTCAGTACATCATTAGGAAGAACACACAGTAACAACTTTTGAAATCCAGAGAGGAAGAACTGCAACAACAAATCGCCGTGCATCAATGAAAAAAAATACAGAGCCTACATTCCCGACTATAATATAACACTGGTTGATAACAGAAAAATCCAGGAAACATTCTTTCAGAATGAAAAACATGACTATCTGGATCTTTAAATCATCCAACACACTGTAAAGTGCCCACAAAAGTTTCACTTTCACTGGAGAGTAAAGTAAGTTCGAGGACCTACTGAAAGTTATTTAGAGTACCCGCTCAGTACCTGAAGGAATACTGAATCCCGAGTTCCCTTAGTTCTCTTGATAACGTCGAAAAACTTCCTTTTTGAATAACCGCCACAGAAAATTCCTGAAAGAACTTCATCCTGAAGCTCCCGTGAAGTCAACCCGTCCGAAACTTCCACTGGGTGTTGAAAGCTTCCGTAAGTCTTTGTTTGTTCCCATAACTACGTATTCACACAACGGCAAGGCGAAGGCGCTGAATCGAGCTTGCCTGCGCACCGTAGCACGATTAGCTGTCTCAATCTTCATCCGATCCGTTTCAGCATCTAATTGAAGGAATCGTCACAGCCAGTTCGCAAACAAAATCTCACTGGCTGACGGCCTTCCATCTAGTCGAGCAGACCGATGATGAGATTTTTTTTCATGCATGCAAGGTCAAGTTATTCAGTTAAGTAACGGGCCTGTTTTTCAAGGTTTTTGGATCCGCTCCTCAGAGGAATCGATCTCAGTCTCTGCCGCTTCAGTTATACGTTTACCTTCATCCTTTCTGTTTTCAAGGCTTTCAGTTTGCTGCTCATGTCTTTGTAGCATGGCTGAGAACTGGGTCTAGGCGACTGCTGAACATGTCTTCATTTATGGCTTCAATCATTTCACGCCTCTTCGTGAAGTCCACAATCTAGGCCGATAAGGGATCGATCCATCGAATGAGCAGAGGGGATCGATGCTGCAGCTGCAGGTACAACCGATGCTTCTGACGGGTGCCTCGGGCGTTGGGATTTCCTTCATCCTTTGCCGTGTTTTGTCATTTCCACTGAACAGGGTTAAATCGGTAGGTGGAGTAGGTTAGAGCACGTCTTAGCCTGTGCTTTGATTGTGGCTACCTGGGATCACACACCCCCAAAGAAAATTATATTACCTTTTCGTTTTGCACTATATTCTTGAATGATGTGGAACCGTGTCATTTGGTACAGTGTCAACATATTCCCCAACACTGCACATTTATGTCCACTCCCTGATAATTCTTGACTTCTTTACGATTAAATGTTCAATAAATGTACCTCCAAGTCTCTGTGGGAAAGACTGTTCTAAAGGCTCACAACACTCTGAGACAACTAAAGTAAACCTATTATTCGGTGTGTGAAGTTATACTTTGTTGTGTGTCCTTACCTGAGAAAATAATTAATTACATTGAAAGCAGTTCAGAGATGTTTCACTTAACGTATTCCTGAGAAGAATGGTTTATATTATGGAGGCTTGAAAAGTTTACTCTTGTAATGAGAGGTAATCTTTTTCTTACATACAAGATCTTGAGCAGAGCGGATCAGGTATTTACGCAATGGGTGTTCGTATAGTCAAAATCTATTGTAATTCTATAAGAACCTCTGCAGTGTGGAAGCAGGACAGTCCGCCCCATTGAGCCCACAGGGACCCAACGAACAGCATTTCACCCAGAGCTGCTCCTCGACCCTATCTTTGTAACCCTACATTTTCCATGGCCAATTTATCATGGCCAATTCACTCTAATCTGCATGTCTTTGGACTGCAGAAGGAAACTGAACCATTTGAGCGAAAAACCCACAGACACTGATAGATTGTGCAAACTTCACGTAGCGGCTCGCCCGATGTTGGAAATGAACCCAACTCCTTGGTGGTGTGAGGCAGCAATGCTGATCACAGATCCACAATGCTCCTCCGTTAGTTTCTAACATATATTTGTGGTTGACTATAAAAACCTGCCTGATTGTTCCTTTCACTGAACCTGACCCAGTCTGCGTCCTTTTTCATTGGCCATGTCATCAAACTAGTTACAATTAAAGTCTGTTGCGATCAGTGGAGGAGTGGAATTTGAAAATGAAACAGTGACACTCTGAGTCAGAACAGAGAAGAAATTCACAAATTGGGAATTCAGTCAGTTGGTAATTCTCCTTCCCAGAAATTTGTATTGATCGGAAATTTAAATTCTATCGAAGCTGAGTTCATTTGTTTTTTGATAGACAGGTGATTGAGGGACACTGATGTATTGACAGAATAGTGCATCGGGGAGCACAAAGAGATGAGCCATGACCATATTTACTGGCAGCGTCGTGTCAAAGGATTGAATTTGATGCCCCTCAATCCCTTGTTAATATTCCAATTAGCCCTACAAATCCGCTACACAGGATTTAGGTCGACAAGACAATAGACGTCACCGATTAAGTATTGTCTGCAAAATGTGCTTCGAAAATCCAGGCAGAGGTACGAGTCGGACCACAACTAGAATATCATTAACAGTGTGAGCGCCCAAAGGAAAGATATTCTTCCATTGGAGGAGGGTCAGGGAAGTTTCACTCGGCTAATCATGGGAATGAAGGGATTTTCTCATGACAAGAGTTGGAATATATTAAGGTTGAACACATTGATATTTGAAAGAATGAGCGACAAACGTTATGAAAGATCCAAAGTTCTGAAGGACTTTGACAAGGTAGATGCTGGGAAGGTAGAATATAGAACAGGAAAGCACATCACTAGGCCAATTCGTTCAGCATAGCTTTACCGACCATGATGTCATTCCAAATTAATCCCATCTGGTCCATGCTACTCTATTCTCCGCCCGTTCATGTTTCTATCGAAGTGCACCTTCAAAATGCTGCTAAGATGTCCGGTTCAACCACCTTACGGGTTGCTTCGCCCTACTTTAGACAAAAAGATCTTTATTCATTCATTTCGATTAAACTTTCTCACTCTCATCTTACACTGATACGTCTTATAATATTACATTTCCACATTGGCAAAGAAATTCCGACTATTCACAATATCCACGCTTCTTGTGATGCTATAAACCTGTATCAGGTCGACCTTCCAACTCCGACAGTCAAGCAAAACATTCAAGCATGTCCAAACTCGTTATCGTTAACACATTCTCATCGAGGCAACACACTAGTAAACCTCTTTTGCATCCTCTCCAAAGCCTCCACATCCTTCCTATAGTGGGGCGATGAGAATTGCACACAACATTGCCAAAGTGGCCGATTTGAAGTTTTATTAGGTCACAACATGATGTGGAAATGTCTAGACTTGACGTTGCGACCGAGGAAGGGAAGCGTGCCATACTGATTCCTCATTATCTATCCTGCTGTGCTGTTATTTTCGGAGAGCTATGGATTTTCATCCATAACCTCGCTGTATACGAATTTTCCCTCGGATTTGGTCATTTGCAGTGCGATTTTCTCTTGCATTTGACTTCCCAAAATGCATCACCTCACATTTCTGCCGATGAAATTGAATTTTCCACTTCTCTGTCCAACATTACATTTGATCAACATATTGCTGCAAACTTCAACATATATCCTGACTGCCCACTATTTCCCTCAAATATCACTAATTATAATAAGCCTTTCCAAATGTCGACGGCAAAATTACCAATCAGATTATGGAAATAACAAGTAGCAATTATGCACTGATCCTTGCGAATCACAACTGGCCACAGACCTCCAATCAAAAATTCACCAATCCACAGTCCTTACGCTCAATAATTAACGTTGCTACTTCCTTTGTTTCCTTGTGCAAAAATATGTAACCGGGGGCATAAAATCCCAGAAAGAGCTCAGTCTTTCACGATGGAGACGAAGAGTACTTTCTTTTTTTCAGAAGGTAAGAAATCTGTGGTAATTCCTCACTGCAAAGGGATGTCGAGGCTGGGCCATTAAGTTTATTTAATAAGGGGTGGCGTTTTTTCAGGAAGCAATGTGGGAGGAGGTGTAGTCTTGGTAACTGTGGGACTCGGTGGATTTGTAATAGATGTCTGTGGTTTTTTGGTCGCCGGAGATGGTGGTGGAAGGTCCTGGAAGGGGAGGGTGATGGGCGAGATTGGTCAGGTGAACCCCGATCTCTTATTACAAGCTTACCGACTTCCACAGCCAAGGTTACGCTTCCTCCCATCCGAGCTCTCTTGTTCCCAATTCCTCCGCCTCTGCCGCATCTGTTCCCAGGATGATTAATTTTACCTCAGAATATCCCCGATAACCTCTTTCTTTTGCGATAGTAACTTCCATTTCCACGGGATTAATGATGCGCTCCAGTGCATCTTCTCTACGTGAAGCACCACTGCCCTTGAACCCCACCCCTGCAAATGCAACAAGGTCAGTATCCCCGGTCCTCAGCTTCCACTCCGTCAACCTCCACATACATTGCATTATTCTCCGTGACTTCCTACACATCCAAACGGACCCCTCCACCAAAGATATATGTTCCTGGTAGTTACAATCAGCGTCCGAAAGAGACGTTTCCCCCTGCGACCCTCCTGTCACGTCCACGCCCCCCACCAGCGCGCACACTACTCCTGACACTTTGCCCTGCCACTGCAGGAATTGGAAAACTTGAGCCCACGCTACTCGTCTCACCTCAATCAAAACGCAACACAGGGATCCTGTCAACTCCTTCAGAAATTTATCTCTACCTCTACCAATGTCATCTGCAGCAAGCGTTGCATCCGATGTGGTTTCCTCTCCATCGGAGATAAAGGTTGCCTTCTTGCAGATCGTTTCAGAGAACATCTCTGGGGCACTCACACCCACCAACCCCACCAGCCTGTGGCTGAACATTTCAACACCCCCTCCCACTCCCTCAAGGAACACAGGTCCTGGGCCTCCTCCACTGCCAAACCAACACCAACCGACGCCTGGAGGAGGAACACCTCATATTCGACCTTGGGACCCTGCAACCACACCGGCTAAATATGGATTTCAACAGCTTCCTCATTTCCCCATGACCCTACATTATCTGAGTCCCAAGCGGCCCACTCGGCACCGCCTCCTCATCTGCCCACCAATTCCTGTTCTGACCAACCACCTTCTCCCTCACCTTCATCCACCTATCCCTTTCTCAGCCACCTTGTCCACAACACCACCCTCTCAATTTCATCTCTCAGCACCAGGCCCACAAGTCTCATTCCTAATAACGGGCTACTGCTGGAAACATAGATTCTCCTGCTCCTCGCATTCTGCCTGAACCGCCTTGCTTCCCCAGCAACACAATCGCGACTCTGACCTGCAGCATCTGCAGTCCTCGCTTTCTCCTGTGTTCTCTGAAAGACCTCTTCACTATCTGTTACTCCCTCAATTTTAATGTCATCTGGAACCTTGCTAGTCAGGCAACTTATATCTTTCTCCAAAAAAATATATGTACATCAAAAAAAGTGGTGCCAGCACCAATCCCTGTGGGACATTATTAGTCACAGTTCTCCATTTTGAGTAACTCGATTCCACTATTCGTTTCTGTCTCATGTTACCAAGCCATTCCTCTATCCATTGAGCTATTACACGCTTGACGCCATGTGATTTGCCATTGTCCACCAGGGAATGACATCAAGCGCGAAACTGAAGTTCTGGTACATGACATTTACAACCCTTCCCTCGACATCAACTTTGTCACTTCCTCAAAGAATTCTATTAAGTTTGTAAGACATGATATCCGCTGCAAAATAACATGTCGCCTTACACTGATAAGCCTATTTTCCTCCAAATGGTAATAGATCCTACCCTTCAGTATCTCAGCCAGCAGATTCCCTACCACTGACTTCAGACTCACCGGTTAATAATTACCTGGATCATTCCTGTTTATTTCTTTAACAAGGGGCAATATTATCAATTCTCCAGTTATTCGGACCACACCCGTGTTAAAGAATGCTGGAAAAAATATATGTAAAAACCCCAGCTATTTCCTCTCTCTGGTCTTTCATTAACCTGCAATAGATCCCATCCAGACCTCCGCATTTGTCCACCTTCATGCCTTTCAGAATACTAACATTTCCTCCTTCCTTCGTCCGACTTGCCCGAGAGTAATCAAAATCAATTTCTAACCTTAACAACCGTCATTCCCCTCTCCCCGGGTGAGTAACGATGCAATGTACGCATTAAAAATCACATGCATTTCCACTGACTCCAAATATAACAATTTTGCTTTGCTCTTGTTCGGCCAATCCTTACTCTATTCTGGATTAGTGGTGCTGGAAGAGCACAGCAGTTCAGGCAGCATCCAAGGAGCTTCGAAATCGACGTTTCGGGCAAAAGCCCTTCGTCAGGAATACTGATGAAGGGCTTATGCCCAAAATGTCGATTTAGAAGCACCTTGGATGCTGCCTGAACTGCTGTGCTATTCCAGCATTACTAATCCAGAATCTGGTTTCCAGCATCTGCAGTCATTGTTTTTACCTCAATCCTTACTCTAGTTGCACGCTTTTTCCTTTTATACGAGTAAAAAGGATTGAGATTTTTCTTAAACGTGCACGTCTCATGGCCCCATTTAGCCTTCTTAGTTCATCGTTTCGGGTTGGTCATACATTCCCGATATTTTACAAACCTTCGTCTGTCTTCAGTCGCCTAAACCCTGTGCACGCTTCCTTTTTCCTCTTACCTAACGCAACAATTTCACCTATCATCCATTGCTCTCTAATCTTGTCATTTCTATCCCTCATTTTCACAGTAACCTATCTCTCCTGAACACGAATCAACCTCGCTTGAAAAGACCTCGCACATATCTGCTATTATTAGACTACATTCATAAAAATGTATGCAATGTAATCCTATCATGCAAGTTGGAGACGAGTAGAAGTGCCAGGACGCAAGGAACTAGTTCAACAAAAAAACAGGACATTCCCTTTACGGCATTTGTCTTTTTTTTTTCGACAATTCAGTTATTCTTCAGTTCTTTACTCAGCCGCTTTCTGAACATCTGGGTGCCACCAAGTTTGTAAAGAAGTGAAGACTATTCACTCCTCTCGCACGTGAGTGTGGAGATCAACTAAAACAGGCATCAGCTATTAAGGAACACAACATTTCCACCAGTATCCACCCACATTATGGTTTGAGAATCGAGGGATAACCCTGTTTGAAGCTATAGGTTGTGAAATTCAGCAGGGCCTTCCACTGTGATTACTGTACCTTACGTAGATCTGAATTGCCCGTCCTTATCTTGTCTCGAACCAGGTTTTGCTGTACAACCAATGGGACGAGAAAATTGGAGTGTAATGTTGCCTGCTTGGTAGCAGCAACGACCCGCTCATTTCCTTTCGAGACTGCATCAGTTACTTCAGCGTGAGTCGAAGATTTTAATAACCGCCAGGTTGGTTGGACAAACCAGGATTACGAAAAGGATGTCTCTTGGAGGTTAAATTCACTGAGTTTCCACAAGTCTACGTTACCGTGGGTCACATCAAATATACCACGACAGACAGTGTATGTTCACAGAATTTCTCCTTGCTAGGATGTAAGCAAGCCGATCAACAGGTTATCTCCAAGTGTACATTCAGGACG
>NC_057717.1:63051636-63079636 GCF_004010195.1 Chiloscyllium plagiosum | reverse complement strand
CGCCTTTAATAATTCGATATTGCCTTCACCTATATTCATTACATTTAATTAATTTAATTTTCAAAGTTTAAAATAGACCCTTGTATTGTTCTGACTGCTTCTTTGGTGCTCAGCAGACTGCAATTTCCTGCTGTCTCCCTGCCTCATTTGGAAATATTATGGTTATATTTGCTTCTCTCAAAACTGAAACTTTCGTTCCAGAAAACCTTCACGTCCTGTCTTAATCTGTTCAGTAATTGATTTTCCACAATCATACAGTCAGAGAAGCGTGGAATCTGTACCGTCAGAAATACAACACGTTCGTCCCAAGTTCCGACACAAGACCCGTTGCCATGAAGGTTATGATACTCTAGGTGCTCGCCCAAATACTTTTTTTAACCATTTTTTGTGACAATTGCACAGACATGAAGTGCATTCCAAATCCACAACACCATCTGGGTGAAAACGATCCTCGAACCCTCTCTGAACCTCGAAACCTTCACTTTCAAAAGTGTATTCCCTAGTTCTTGATCCTTTGACTGAAAGGTTTAGCTGCTGTCTGTTGGCTCTGTCCATTCTCCTCGGAAACCTATGCTTCCGAATCCCAGCACCCCTGCCTTCTCTGCTCCAAAGCATATGACCCGAGCTTATCCAACCTCTCTTCATAGCTGATATGCTCCATCGCAGGGAACATCCTTTTGAATCTCCTCTTCACCCCATTCAGTGCAATCATATTCTTCGAGTAATGTGGCTCGCAGAACTGTACACATTATTCCATCTTGGCTGAAACATTTTTTTGATATCGCTCTTACAATTTGCACCTGGATGAGTAAACGCTATATTTACTATTCCCAGTGACTTCTTAATAACCGATCACCCTGTTCAGTCACATTCATAGATTTGTGGAGAAACACCCTCTGAGCCTCCTAGTGTGCTGTCACTCCCCGTCTGGTTCCTTCTTCCAAATTACATCACCTCATACTTATTAGGGTTAGCGTCCACGTGCCATTGACCTGCCCATCTGAGCATTCTATCTATATCTTCCTGTAACATAAGACCCTCCCCTCAGTGCCAACCACCCAAGCAATCATTGTGTCAACTACAAACGTACTTATCACACTGACCGCACTGGTGACTCCACATTCTCACCAACATCATTTATAAATACCACAGGTAATAAGCGGCACAGCAGTGATCTCTGTGGTACACTAGTGTATGCTGGTTTCCAGTCGCACAAAGAGTATTCTGCCGCCAGCTATGTACTTTAGTTGCCCTAAAACTGTTGGAATACTCACTGGTCTCTATTTTCCTGGTTTAGCTCCACCAGCCTTCCCATCAAGGGTGTTGCCCAGTCTACTGGCACCACCCCTGTGAACAGATTCCATTAGAATGTTTGCAGTAGTGCCGTTCCTCCCTTGTCTCCATCAGCAGCTTGAGATACGATTCACCCAGGCATAGAGACTTTTCCAATGTTATACCAGCTAAAACCATCAATTCCTATTCTCATCTTAGGATAATCTGTAAAAGGGTTTTCCAGCCCATCTTCTCTGAATCCCCAATGCAATCATTAGGTCCATTGCTGCCACCTCCGAAATTTCGGTATGAAGGATATCTGGTCCGTCAGATTAAAAAATCCTCAATCCAGCCGTGTTTCTAAATATTACCTCGTTACTAAAATGATTGATTTTCATCTTAATTAATAAAGTCCCATCGTCACTTGGTCTTTCTGGGAGCTTTTCTGGATCTTCATCCATGCGGACAAACGCAATATAGCTGTTTAGTTTCCCTGTCAGTTTTCTGTTCTCTACAATAAATTATCCTGTCCACATATTCACTGTTCCACATTTGTTTTCATTTTCCTTTCAAAATAGCAACAGAAGCTTTTTGCGAATATTTACAAGGACCAAAATAAAAAGAGTTTCACATCGTAGGAACAAGCCCTTCGGGCATCCAAGTCTGTACCGATGTAGATCCTCTATCTAAACCTGTCGCCGATTTTCCAAGGACCTGTTCCCCGTGCTTCCTGTCCATTTATGTATTTGCCTAGATGCGTGTTAAATAACGCTATCTTGCCCACCTCTGCCACTTCCTATGGTAACATATTCCAGCCACTGACCACCTTCTGCTTGAAGAACTTTCTGAGCATATCCTCCAAAACATTATCACCTCTCACCTTGAACTCGTGACCCGTAGTAATTGAGCCCCCACTTAGGGAAAGAAAGCATTTTGCCATCCATCGTGTTTGCACACCACATGATTTTGTAGAAGTCAATCAGGTCCTTCGTCAACCTCCGTCTTTCTCATGAAAACAATCCAAATCTACTCTTTCTCTCATCAGAGCGAGCGTCGCCATACAGACAACACCTGGTGAACATGCTCTGCACACTCGCCAAACCATCCACATCCTTTTCTTAATGAGATGATCAGACTGTACACAGTATTCCAAATGTGGCCGAAGCAAAGTCTTGCACAAACATGACAAACCCTGTCAACACTTTTACTGAATAAATTCCAACAGATTCCCTCCTGTGGATAACAATTCATCACAGTAGTTCTCCACTTTCGCTTTTCTTCCCTTTTTAAATCCTTGGAATTCAAGAAGGAAAGTACACCGTATGCCTTCTTGATCACTGTATTGAACGTGTTACCACTTTCAGTGCAAAAGGGACCTGAACTCCCAGATCTCTCTATGCATCAATTTTCCGTGGTATTTTCCATTTCTCATATAGTTCGCTCTTGAATTGGATTTTCCAAATTGCACCACCTCACATTTGCCCAGATTGAACTCTATCTGCCATTTGTCTGCCCAACTGTCCAATCCATGTTATATTCTGCAGCATGTCCTGATAGTCTCCATCATTATCTGCTACTCCAACAATCTTACTGTCATATTCATTCGAACGGCCTTCAGATCATTTCTGTATATCACTAACAACAGTGGCCCCATCACGGATCTCTGGGGAACACCACTGGTCACAGTTTTCCATTTTGAGAAACTCTCTTCCACCAGTACTCTTTGACTCCTGCTTCCCACCCAGATAACGATCCAGCTGTCTCGTACATCGTGGAACCCATGAGACTTTAATTTCTCCATTAGACTATCTGAACAGACGCCTTGTCAATATATATGACATCGACCATCAATTTTGTCACTTTGTGCAAGAATTCTACTAAGTTTGCTAAGACGTGACATTTCCTGCACAAAAACAAACAGGGACGTACTTGTGCAGAGTCAGTCTGTGCCTTAACCTGGAGTCAAATTCTATGTTGTGGTTCTGTTCGCCGAGCTGGAAGATTTTGTGCAAACGTTTCGTCCCCTGTCTAGGTGACATCCTCAGTGCTTGGGAGCCTCCTGTGAAGCGCTTCTGTGGTGTTTCCTTCGGCATTTATGGTGGCCTGTCCCTGCCGCTTCCGATTGTCAGTTTCAGCTGTCCACTGTAGTGGCCGGTATGTAGGGTCCAGGTCGATGTGTTTATTGATGGAGTTTGTGGATGAGTGCCATGCTTCTAGGAATTCCCTGGCTGTTCTTTGTTTGGCTTGCCATATAATGGTAGTGTTGTCCCAGTCGAATTCATGTTGGTTGTCGTCTGGTTGTGTGGCTACTAGGGATAGCTGGTCGTGTCGTTTGGTGGCTAGTTGATGTTCGTGGATGCGGATCGTTAGCTGTCTTCCTGTTTGTCCTATATAATGTTTTGTGCAGTCCTTGCATGGGATTTTGTACACTACTGTAGACCACGTGACGAGGACCTGCCACATCCCAAAGGACTAGCCACACTACCTGACATCAAGAACATCTCTGAACTGACAGCCAGACTATTGCGACCACTAGAACTCATAACAGCACACAAACCAACAGCCACACTCAGACAACAACTCACCAGAACGAAGAACCCGATACCCAACATGAGCAAAACTAATGTAGTGTACAAAATCCCACAAATTGTGCTTGAGAATATATAAGTGTACCCAATAACAATGTAGGTCAGTGTGCACAGGAGTAATGGATGAATGGGGATTTTGTTGTGAGTTCAGATACGAGTTGTGGAGTATCGATTCAGATTTGATTCTGCAGAGTTGAAGCTGGGAGTCTCAGTGGTAGATTATTGCCATCATAAAGACAGCATTTCATAGATCAAGAATCAAATAGCAGATGGGATGTGACAGTGAAGTATCGTCAGAAGAAGTCAGATATTAACCCCGGATGGGATTGAGTCAGAGGAACGAAATACCGTTTGAAACCAGAAGAGACGACAGTGGTCTCCATGCTCCCAATATTTAGCTAACAAGGGCAGTGATACAATGAATTGTGGCGCACATCTGAAACTGGGTAGGTCAATATAGAGACCCATTTGAAACACTGCCAGAAGCAAACAGGGAGAGAGTGAAATATCAAGTTGTTTGGTGCAGTTAGTAATGGTTTGTAAAGTGAAAATCTGGATTCAGAGTCTTAGCAGGATAAAGAACAGTGGCAAGGATAGTAGAATCAATTAAAAGAACAGTGTTATAGTCAAACATGATTTATAGAGTTAATGATTGAACAGTAAAACTTACCAGAGACACCGACGAAAGCCAGGATTGGATAATAAAAATATTGAATAATGTAAAGTGCAAACAGGGTCCGCCATCCTAATGATACTTGTTCATCAAATGTAGAAAAATACCAAACATCCCAAGATAAACTCCTGTTCATTCTTACAATATTTCAATCAAATCATGAACCAATGTTATAATATTCCAAGCACTTGTACTCAGATTCGGATCTCTCCTCACCCTCTCTCTGCAGCTGCTGATCTCTGTAAATTCTGTCGGTGATGCTGCCGCACATACAATGCAATAATACATTGAGAGAGCCCATTCATCATTAAATGATGGAAACCATCCACTGGCAAATTATAATCCATGGAGATTGAGATTAATCACTGTCACCAAACAAACAGTTTCAGTTAACACCTTGCTGACATCACTTTTTAAATCATAACAAAAGGAAACACGGACTCGATCTCCAATGAATTTATGTCGTTTGCTGAGGGACGTACCATAAATGTTCAAACTGTTTACTCCACCTTTCTTGCATGTGAGCATATTGCCGGACTACTTCAGGGTTATAAATGCTCCAACCCGCTTATAAAAGATGACAAGTATAAAATAACAGATCAGCTGGATAAAATATCTGTTGGGGAAATTTCTAGAGATCATAAACCATGGTTACAATATTTATTGCCCATTGACATTGCACAATTCTGCTCCTGGTTTTAAGTGCTCCGTTATCAAATAGTTCCATAGCAATCAGACATTATTCAGAGCATTGAGACTGTTGGTCAGGAACAGCAGGAATCAATTCTGTCCCCATGTGCCTGTTTCAGATTCATGGAGGAGGCTATTCAACCTCTTAGGCCAGTCAAATGGGAACAGGATGAGGCCATTGAGCCTCTCGAGTCTGCTACAGTTGGACAGGAGGAGGCCATTCAACTTGGGGGAACGTTGCAGAGGGAGAGGTGGAGGCAATTCAGCTGCTCGAGCCTGTTACAGAGGCACAGTAGGAGACCACTCAGCCTCTCGTGACTGGTACAAAGGGACAGGCGGAGTTTATTCAACCTCGCAAGTCAGTTACTCCGTAAATATTAGTTTTAAAATAGTTAAGGAAAACGACAGACCTGATGTCCACATTACAAAGAACATGGAACATAGAATATTACAGCGCAGTACAGGTCCTTCGGCCCTCGATGTTGCGCCGACCTGTCATGCCAATCTGAAGCCCATCTAAATTACAGTATTCGATATGCTTGTAAAAAATGACGATTTAAATGTACTTAAAGTTGGTGAATCTACTACTGTTGCAGGCAAAACATTCCATACCCTTACGACTCTTTGAGCAAAGAAACTATCTCTGACATCTGTCCTATATCTATCACCACTCAATTTAAATATATATATTTAAATATATATCACCATACTTGGAAAAAGGCTTTCCCTGTCCAGCCTATCTAACCCTCTGATTATCTTATATGTCTCTATTAAGTCACCTCTCAACCTTCTTCTCTCCAACGAAAACAGCCTCAAGTCCCACAGCCTTTCCTCGAAAGACCTTCCCTCCATACCAGCCAACATCCGAATAAATCTCGTCTGCACCCTTTCCAAAGCTGCCACATCCTTCTCATAATGCGGTGATTAGAACTGTACACAATACTTCAAGGGCGGCCGCACCAGGGTTTTGTACAGCTCATGGTTCCGTACTCGATCCCTCTATTAATAAAAGCTAAAACACTGTATGCATTCTGAACAACACTGTGGACCAGCGTGGCAACTTTCAAGGATCTGTGTACGTGGACACCGTGACGTCTCTGCTCATCTACACTGCAAGAATCTTAACATTAACCCAGTACATTGCATTCCGGTTACTCCGACCAAAGTGAATAATCCCACACTTGTCTGCAGTAAGCTCCATTTGCCACCTCTCAGCCTAGCTCTGCATCTTATCTATGTCTCTTTGTAACCTATAACTTCCTGCACCACTATCCACAACTCCACCAACTTTAGTGTCGTCTGCAAATTTATTAACATACCCTTCTACGTCCTATTTATTAAAATGATGAACAGCAGTGGAAACAACACCAACCCTTGCGGTACACCACTGGTAACTGGACTCCAGGATGAATATTCCCATCAACCACCACCCTCTGTCTTCTTTGAGCAAGCTAAATACTGATCCAAACTGCTATATCTCCCACAGTCCCATTCATCCGCATTTTGTACAACAGCCTACTGTGGGGAACCTTATCGAACGCCTTGCTGAAATCCATATACACCACACCAACCGGTTTACTCTCATCTACTTGTTTGGTAACCTTCTCAAAGAACTCAACAAGTTTCGTGAGGCACGACCTACCCTTCACAAAACCGTGCTGACAATCCCCTAATCAATTTTTTCTTTTTCAGATGATTATAAATCCTATCTGTTATAAGCTTTCCAAAACTTTACCAACAACTGAAGTAAGGCTCACTGGTCTATAATCACCAGGGTTGTCTCTACTCCTCTTCTTGAATAGGGGAGCCACATTTGCTATCCTCCAGTCTTCTGGCACTATTCCTGTAGTCAATGACGATTTAAATTCAATGCCAAAGGCTCGAGAATCTCCTCCCTGGCTTCCCAGAGGATCCTAGAATAAATCCCATCCGGCGCAGGGGACTTACCTATCTTCACACTCGACAGGATTTCTAATAAATCTTCCTTCTGAACCTCAATCCCGCATAGTCTGGTGGCTTGGAGTAAGGCCAATTTTGAAAGTGTCAGGCAAGCCCGTTGAAAGGCTAATTGGGAGACCATATTCACAGGGAAAGTGATGGTTGGAAAAAGGAAGGCATTCAAAAATTATGTTCTGCGTTTCCATCGGCAAGGTGTTTCAATCAGTGAGATGGGCAAGGCTGGCAAGTGCAGAGACTGCTGGATGGCCAGTGATATTGATGTTATGTTCATGGAAAGGAAAGATGTATACGTCAGGTAAACAGAGTCGGGATCGAGTGAATCCCCAGTGGAGTACAAGGGCAGTACGTGGAAAGTCAACAGGGCTTTCAGGGCAGAAAATGTTGGACATGAGATGGCTTTGTAAGTAGTGTGAACAAGGTATTGAAGAAATTCGACAAATAAGTAAAAAAGATTAACTAGGGAGAGAATAGGGTCCATTAAGGATCAGTAAGACTGTCGATGTGTGGAACCGCAGGAGATGGCTGAGATACTAAACGAGTATTCCTCCTCAATTTTTACTGTGGAGTACACGACAACAGCGAGAGAACTTGGAAAAATACTTCGTGACATCTTGAAAAGTGGCTAACTTTCAAGAAGTGTTGGACGTTTTAAAACACATAAAGACGAACAAAACATTCGGACCTGATCAGTTGAATCCCAGAACTTCGTGGAAAGCTCGGACTTGGCCTGAAAGTAATTTGCTAATATATGTGTCTCGTCGATTGCCAGAGGTGTGGTGTCAAAAGACTGGATGGCTGCTAACATAGCCTAGATTAGAGTGGTGCTGATGAAGGTCTTTTGCCCGAAACCTCGATTTTCCTGCACCTCGGATGCTGCCTGATCTGCTGTACTTTTCTAGCACCTCTCTAATCTCGACTCTGATCTCCAGCATCTGCAGTCCTCACGTTTGCCTGACTGCTAACATAGTGTCATTGTTTAAGAAAGTAAGAAAAAAACTTTGAATTATAGACTGGTGAGCCTGAAATCAATGATGACGATATTGTAGGAGGGACTATGAGGGAAAGGCTATATATGTATCTGGAAGAGCCAGCAATGAAAAGGGTTTGGACGTGGGAAATCGCGTTTCACTGACTTGTCGATTTTTTTTTGAAGAAGTGATTAAGGTGATTTTTGAAGGCAGGGCTTTCGATGCTATCTTCATGGATATCAGGAAGACATCGACATGGTTCTGCATGCTAGACTGGTTATCAAGTTTGGACTGCTTGAAATCCAGGATGAGCTAGCAATTTAGATACAAACTTTCATGAAGGTTGGAGACAGCACGTGTAGTTTTGTTCATTGAAACCGGAGACCTGTGTCCAATGGCGTGCCACAAGGATCAATAGTTTATACACTGCCATTTATTAATCGACTGGGACTATTTTTATGTATTGAGTCTGTGGGATGGCCGGGATAAATAAGGAAATTTGTCAACATCTTTTTCCCAGTGTGGGAAGATCAAGAATTAGAAGACAAAGGTTTGAGGAGAGGGGTGGGGGGTGGGGGTAAAGATTTAAAAGTGGGAAATGAGGCGCAACTTTTTTACACATACGGTGTTGCACGTTTAGAGTGACCAACCATAAAAGTGTGTGGAATAAGGTAAAATTACACAATTGAAAAGGCATTTCGATGTGTACAAGCATAGAAAGCTTTCAGACAAATATGGGCAAAGTGCTGACAAACGGGACGAGATTAATTTCTGATATCTAGTCGGCATGGACAACCTGGACCGAAGAGTTCTTTTTTGCTGTGCTGTCTATCTCTGAGACACTATTCTCTCCTGAGTGTGTAACAAATGAACAGGAAAAGATCATTCAGCATGAGAAATCTCTCAGTCAGCTTGCTTGCTGAATTACTGAGAGTAAAATACAATAGTACAACATTGAGATTTTGAGGATGTGTTACAGAAGCAGGAGAAAGGTTTTCAGTCAACAGAAGCTGTGAGGAATGTGAAGAGACCAATTAGTTCATGAATTCCACTCGAAAGGAGCAGCAGGATAGCACAAAGCTACTGGAGCCCGTTACTCAGGAGAAGCAGGAGAGCGAACAGCTATTGGATCATTTTACTTACGAACAGGAGGAGAACATCTATTTTCACAAACCTGGGGCAGAAAAACAGGAGGCAGTCATTCATCTGCCCAAGACTAGTACACAGGAACAGAAAGCAGTCATTCAGCTGCACCAGACTAGGTTACAGGGGCAGGAGACAGTCAATCAAATGTTTGAGTGTGGGGCACCCGGAAATCTCGAAGTCAATGAGGCCCCAGGATACCGATACACAGGAAGGGAAATCCAGGTCGTAGTTTCATGATTAATGCTTGGCCCTAAATGAGTGTAGTGGAGCAGACATAACTTGTATATCCGGTGCATGTTTCTGTGAAAGTGGTGTCGCAGATACACAGGGCAGTGAATAAGTCTTTTGGCACACTGGCCATTATCAGGACATTGAAAATAGAAGTTGGGAGGTTTTGTTGCAGATGCACAGGACGTTGGTAAGGCCTCAGTTGGTCAGGAGAATCTTCGACTTATTGAGCTGAATCGAATAATAATTTAGCTCAGTGACATTTTCACAGAGTTTGACAGAGGAATTGTCTGCATCAAGCTGAGTGAGTTTCCTGGTGCTACCATATTGAACTCACCTCATTAGCTGCCTACCCCACCCCATGATGTTGCTAAATTCAATGCTAGCTGCATCTCCAACCATCATGCTGGAGGTACTCACCATTACCCAGAAGGCCCTGCACTTTCTGTGATTCCAGGCACAGGTATCATCTTTGAAAGACCAATGAGCACATGGTTGAGATTTCTCAGTTCAGAGCTGCCCTGCATAGTTTACCCCGAGAATGGTAGATAAGGGGCAATTACACCACTGTTTGTCGACAGGGGTGTGGAGGGCCTGTGGATGGGCTAGTACAGAGGGGACAATTCGCTTACTGGGGGGAGTGGGGGCAAACGACCAAACCTATCAGACCCATGGTCTGAGCTCACAACGCAGCTCAGTGCAGTATCTGCGGTCTGAATATATGTCCAGCAACACACGACAAGAATCAGTAAACTTTTCCACTCTGTCAGGATAAGTGCCACTATATTCGCTCTGCCCTCTCAAACTCACAGCATGTCTGTCATCGCGCTTAACCCCGAACAAGACCCATGCTCACTGTTGCAGGCAGAACCACTCTCACCGCTGCAGACAGGACGTTCCCTCTCTCTGTCTTGCTTTTGTAATACCCCCTAAACTGTTAGATAATGTTGTGAAGAGTGCCGATGAGGAAATGCCCCAAATAATGTTCCAAATAATTCCCAGTTTCAGGAAAATGGCAGTGCCCCAGTGTGGAAACATAAAAGGGATGAGCAGATATGTATGTTTTTAAAATAACTTACACTTCAAATCGTGAGTCCATATAGCCATTCAACTGTGATTTAGCATCTAATTCAATCACGGATGATCTGTATGTTTTCTCAGCTCCATGTTCCGGGAACTTTCATTCTTTCCATCCCCTGTGTTCCTGTCACTGACCGGTCGACACTCAGGCACTTTTACCCAGATTTTCATCGAGGATGTGTTCGGGAGGCATTTCCCAAGAGGACTTACTCTCCAATATATTCGATCAGGTTTATCCTGTCATGTCATAGTAAGCATGCTTTACACAGACCAATCAAAAATCTAAACGTATTTTATGGTTTTCGAAATCCAATCGCAATTAGTAATCGTCTCCCACTCAGTTGGCTTGACGGCTGGTTTGTGATGTAGAGACAGGTCAAATTCACAGTTTGAATTCCCCAAACTGACCGAGGTTACCATTAAGAGTCCGCTTTCTCAACCTCATCCCCCCCATCCCGAAATGTGCTGATCCTTAATTTAAACAACCATTTGTGGTCTCTCTAATGAGAGTCCTTCGGGACTCTCTATCAATGTTAACATCTTAATTTTTAAAATGCTTTTCATTGAGAAAGAGATTTATTAATTTTATAATAAACCAATAACAACACAACTCAAAAACTATACAAATTGAGCAGCATTACACCAATGGGCATGTACATACAAAACAGCAAGGTAAATACAGCCAACGGATAGAAGAAAAACAAAAATAAATAAAAGTGATAAATAAATAATGGAGCTCAGCATAACGACATGACAGCTCTCGTTCTTCGAGGGCTTCACATAGTGTACATTCATACGTTCGTAATTCTTCTTATCTGTATATTAAATTCATTAGAAAAGACCGTCATGGCCATACAAAAGCCCTTATTAGAGTGGAAGATAAGCCTGTATCTACTTGTGAGAAAGTCCAAAGTGATATGCTACATGACCAGCTTACGCCAACCTTACAGATCAGAGGCGGTTTCAGACACCTAACACAACATGATATATTTTTCTACAACAGAAAGTAATGATGCTATCTATTTTTTCTCCCCATATGCACATCTGCAGAAGGTACCCTGGACAGGCACTGGAAAAGACAAACCGGGCCGTTCTCCAATTCGGTCCCCAAGACCCTCTCTATCACACAGAAAACAGCCATCCAATGTATTCGAAGCCTGTGGCAAGGCCACAGGCAATCAATAAGAGTGTCCGTAGTCATTCTGTATTTAGGGCATGTTGACGATAACCCCACTTTGAAGTGTGAGAGCCACTCTTGGCCGGATAGACTCGATGAAGCTACTTTATCTGCATGACATGGGTCCTATTACAAAGTAAAATCCTTTTTCCATTTTTACAAATATCCTTCCAGGTCTCCCAAGAGATCTGAACACCAACTCTTTTTCTCTGATATCAGAAAGCCACGCAGGCTCGTCTGACAGTCCACTCTCCAACTACTGATGTAGTGGACTGACTGAGAGTTGGATCTAAGCATTAAGCAACCTCTTCTCTGTAAAGGATCTGTCAGGATTCATTAATGGTGTTGTTCTTTTTTGAAGAAAATCTCAGATGTGCAAAAAAGAAAGACGTCTCCACAACGTAGTCTATACTTGCCAGTTATTTGATAAAAGGACATAATTGTGTCACCCGCAAAGACTGCACGGTAGATCAATGGTTAGGACTGCTCATTCACAGCACTAAGAAATCGAGTTTGATTCTTCCATTGGGGGACTGTCTGTGTAGAGTTTGCAAGCTTTTGCAGTGTCTGTGTGGGTTTGGTTCAGTTTCCTCTCACAGTCCAAAGATGTGGATGTTAGATGAATTGGCTATGCGAAATTGACCGTAGTGTTCGGAGTGGGGTACTTTTTCGTGTGTGTGTGGACTTGTTGAGCCCATTATGCTGTATCCACACTGCAGGGTGTTTTCTGATTCTAAATCTGCCAAGCAAGATACATGTTCGCTGCCCACAGTTTAAACCCAGAATCCATTGTTACTGGTTATCAACCCAGTATACCAAGTACAGGGGGAAGAAATGTGATTTTGGCTGTGTTGTCCTGGAGATGATGCATTGCCCTCCATGCTGCAACAGTATTGATAATTATTGAGTTATGACAATAGTCCTTAACTTTCATGTTTTTTTTTCTAAGAACAGCAGACTAATAAGGGAGCACCTTACCTGAGATGCTTCAATATCTAACCATATTGACGCTGAGTCCTCTCAGGAAAAGTTGCTAACATAGGATAAAAGAGGGCTTAATTGTTAGCTTTTAATATGTGGGGGAGCCTCATCCCCCAGTCTGTGGGACAGTTGAAATTTTGTTAACTTGATAAGGTATCAATTACAATGACAAATTAAAGAGCTAAACTAGACATCGAGTTACCTAAATATTTGTCGGGGAACATCAAAGGGAGCATTCGCACGGGGGAGAACAAATGAGGAAGGAGAATAATTTTAACTAGATCTATCCGACCTAACAAGATATTAGAAGTACCTCCCGTCTTCTAAGGTCTTGTTTCAATTTTGACAAGAAAATGGTCAACGTTCACGTAAAATGAATGATTAAAGAACAATGAACGTACCTAAATAGAGGGCCTCACAACCACATGCTACCTTTAAAACGAAATAGGCATTCACCCACGGCATCGGGTATTTCCCTGAGACCTCCAGTTGGCATGGCCATCGAATTTGTAAAATTAATCTAATAGCTGGAAAAGGCGTCAAACGAATTGATGCATTGCATCAGGTGAGGTTCGAATACTTGGTGATTTGATAAAAAAAAGGATAAGAGCAGCATCTGTATGCAATGTAATCTTATTTGACTTTTAGCCCATGTCTAGGGCAGATATGCTGTGGTCCCGACGGGTGTCCTCAGCCAATGGCTCTATCAACATTGTAAACAACATAGACGAAAAGATACAATATTTTAGATTGCCCATAGAAACATTACAATTGTTGGATCGCTCACCTTTGGGGAGAAGAGCGGGCAGAAGATCGTGAAAAAGGACCCTCACCCACGTGATAAAAGCTTCGTCTCCACCAATCTGTTGTAATGCATAGAAGACATACCACCACTTATCACAATCCAATACTTTCTCTGCATCCAAAAACATCACTTGTCGTTGTTGGCACGCTTGAATCATATTGAGTAATCTCGTAATAATGTTGGAAGTTCTGCAGTCCATTGTAAAGCACACATGGTCGGCCTCCACCAGTGACACTATCACCAACGTGAACAACAATGGCGAATGGGGACAACTTTGTCGACTGCCTCTCGAAATATGAAAATTACTGGATCGCACATCAGTTGTGAGAACCGCTTCCAGAAGATCGCTATAAAGCACCCTCACCCACTTGATAAAACTTCACCTGTCCCAAACTGTTTGAATGTACAGATGGCACGTGACCGCTCAGCCCAATCAAATGCCTTCTCTGCATCTAAACAAACCTTTAAGCTCTTTACAGGTTGTTGTTGTCACACTTGAATCACATTGAGTAATCTTCTAACATTGTTGGAAGAATAGCCATTTGTAGAGTCAGTCTAGTACTCTTTGACAATGGAAGGCAGCACAGTTTCCTGCCGAAATGCAAGAGTCTCAGATGGGATTTTGAAATCGCCAGTTAATCGTGACATGGGCCTATAAAAATCAAAGTCCTCTATGGTCTTCCCTTTCTTCAGAATAAGAGATATATTTTCCTCTTTTAAGGATGTGATATGCAGAATGACTGTATGAGTGATTGAACATGGCCCTGACAACATTCATTGGGAAGGCGGTCAGGATTGGGATTCTTTCCAATCTGATGTTGCTTCACAGCGTCCTGCACCTCCAGCACTGGCAATGATGCATTAATGCAGACACTTCTTCAGAGGTGACTCATGGAAGATTCAAGTTCTTGAAAAAATGCACCATCTGTATAAATCCATCCTCACAATGTTCAGTCCGATGTCGTCCTGAGTTAAGTGACCGAATTGCTGCATTAATCTTTTTGAAATCGCAGTTAAGGGTCCCCGGACCTTTCCGAATTGAGGTAATGACTTGGGAAGCGCTCTTTTCCCTTGAAAAACACGTTAAACACTTGCCCGGCTTAATACCATGCTCAAACAATCTTTGTTTTACAAAAGCAAATTCCTTCTTGGCTCTCTGAGTGAGCATGGAATTCAATGTAGACCGAATCATTGCGATCCTCTGTCGCCCAGCCACCGAAGGTTGATCGAAGTATGCCCTCTGTCCAGCACTCAATCGTATCTCGAACAAGTGCTGCTGCTCCCAATTCTGCAGCTTCCAAAGAAATAACTATTTCCTTGTCAGAAACCTGAGCTGTTTCCCATAGAGTGGATGGATTACTGGCACAATCTGAATTAATGCCTCAGGAAGTTCTGGAATCGTTTTAGAAATAGACAGGAAACCTATAACCCTTCAGAATAAAGGGATCAGTTTGCCAGTGTCTCTACACTGTATTATTGTACATACTCTTAGCCAATAAGTATCCCACTGCATGGTTAGAAATGGCAATATTCCCAATTGCACAGGACACCACCGAATCTTAGATTGCTGCAGGGTCTGAGGAAGTGATCAAAGCTCCTTTGGCATTTCTGCAGGTTAGAAAAGAAAGTAAAAGTCTCGACCTGGGGGGTGGAGATCCCTCCAAATACCTGTCTGCCCTTGTTCCACACACAAATCTACGAATTCATTCGTTTGCAAAGAGGGTATTGGGAGCCTTTGGGCATCTGTCCACTGTGAGGTCCACAAGACTATTGAAATCTACTTGTACATTAATGTGCGGCGATACAAGATTACTTAATTTGAAAATGCATCTACCAGGAATTTAAGGGGGTGTGCCGCCGCAAATAAATACTAGAAATACCGTATTATTTCCCACATATCAAGTCTTTGAGGATTATGAACTTTCTCTGAGTGTCTTGTACTATCTAACTATTTAAATGGAAGATTCGTCCTATGAAGTATGGCTTCTCCGCTACTCCTGATATTCAGAGAAGAGAAATAGACTCTATCAAACCCACCCTGCTGTAAATTCAACTGTTCTTGTCATCAAGGTGCGTTTCCCACAAGAGAGCAATATCCACCCTCACCTTTTTAAGAGGAGAGAGTAACTTTTTCTTCTTGAATGGCGAATGGCTCACCTTAATGTTCCAGGTACACCATTTCAATACAGTATGAGGAAAAACACACTGTAACAATATTTGAAATCCAGAGAGGAAGAACTCCAACAACAAATCGCCGAGCATCAATGAAATAAATACATAGAGCCTAAAAACTACACAGACTAAATCTACTACAATTAACATGCTCTCAAAACCTTCCAAACCTACTTACATACAAAACCACAAAAAGAAACGCATCGAGCCACTGTGCACTGGGAGTATTCACATACCCCAAAACTTTATTTTCTGCCTGGCTACCAATGTGGTATCCAGGGCAATTAATCACAAAAAGGGCTTCAGCAGCCCATAGGGGGCATTTAGTCATCACAGTCACATTGATAACTACCACCAGCTTGCGCCACATCCAGAGGATGATAAAAATGAACACGCTCCCCATTCCCGACAATCGTATGACACGATTTAATAACAGGAAAATCGAGCAAACATTCTTTCAGAATGATAAACATGATATCTGTATTTTAAATCATCCAGCACACTGTAAAGTGTCCACAAAGGTTTCGCTTTCCACAATGCTCCTCCGTTAGGTTCTAACATATATTTGTGGTTGACTATAAAAATCTGCCTGATTGTTCCTTTCACTGGACCTGAGCCAGTCTGAGTCTTTTTTCATTGGGCATTTCATCAAACTGGTTGTGATCAGTGGAGGAGTGGAATTTAAAAATGAAACAGTGACACTCTCATTCAGAACAGAGAAGAAATTCACAAATTGCTATTCAGTTAGTTGGTAATTCTCCTTCCCAGAAATTTGTGTTGGTCGGAAATTTAATTTCTATCGAAGCTGAGTTCATTTGTTTTTTGATAGTCAGGTGATTGAGGGACAATGATGTATTGACAGAATAGTCCATCCGGGAGCACAAAGAGATGAGCTATGACCATATTTACTGGTAGAGTCTTGTCAAAGGATTGAATTTGGTGCCCCTCAATCCCATGTTCTAATGTTCCAATTAGACCTAAAAACCTGCTACACAGGATTTCGGTCGGCAAGACGTCACCGATTAGGTATTGTTTGGAAAATGTGCTTAGAAAATCTAGGCTGAGTCAGGAAGTGACTCCCCACCCCCCGCAAAACCTTTTTCCGGCCAATCCTCTCTCTAATCTCTGCTGCAGATTGTGGGCCATGCTGCAAAACTAAATTCGCTGTGAATACAACCCCCATGCCCCACTAAGTGTGAACTCAACCAAACGCTCTGCTGTCCTGGGATGTAACATGATACAATGTTCCAGGAAAATATCCAGTTATTTTCGAACAACAGAAGATAGGAACGTGATAAATAGGAACTGGAGAAGGTTTTTCGGTCCCTCAACATTTGCTCTCTAATTTAATAAGAACGCAGCTAATTGGTTCCATGTCTCAAATCCACTTTCTTGCCCAATCGTCATATCCCTCCACAAATCTCAGAGTTAGGGAATTCTATGCATTCATCACCTTCTAAGAGAAGACATTATATTGCATCTGTGTTCGAAGTCAATGCCCTTAAACTTTATCTATGTCCCTGAGTTCGAGACTCCACCAAGGAGTGGAAACACATTCTCAAAATATACTTTATACAGCCCCCATCACGTCTTGTATTTTGAGAAGTATCGTCACTCATTCATTTAAACATAACGAATGTACGCCTCACCACTTTAGAGTTCTGCGATAACTCAATGCTTTCATTCCAGTCTTATGAAAAACCCTTAGTACTTGCTGCATCAGCATGCTCACGTTATGTTGCATACACAGAAAAACGCCAATCCCTTTGTACTGAACATTTTCTGAAAGCTCTCTCCTTTAAATAACAGCTTGCCTTTTTGTTCTCAGTGTCATCCACAAACTTGGACTTATATTCAACTCAGTTCCCTCCTTCAGGCTATCAGTACAGATTGCAAGTAGCTGATGCCATCGGACTGATATTTGTGGTCATCCAGGAGATACGTTTTAACATAAAAATACATCAACCCTGACACTCCACTTTCTATGTGTCAAGCAATCGTTATCCCATGCAAATATATTATCCGTCAATCTTTTGTCTTGAATAAGATACTATATTTTTTGATGTCTTGTGGGAAATTTCTGGAAAGCCTCCGGTCTACCAGTTCCACTTCAGCAAATACCTTGACTGTTCACCCTATCCATGCCTTTCATGATTTTATAAAATTCTGGAATGTCATCCTCAGGCACATATACTTCATCTGATAATAACTTCAAGAGCAAGCATTTTAAAACCTGCAAATTATAAAGAGTATTTAAAATGACAGGTAAACAACACTCAGTCGAAAACTTCATGCTGTTCTTTGTTTGTTTTTCTCCATATTACAATACTTAGGCAGCATGAAACTCTTACTCGTGCCAATATGAAGTCAAGCACCTGAATTCCTTGTTCTAAAGGAGGTAATGATCTCTTCAGTGAAATTGCGTCGCTGCCAGATCTATATGAGAAAGGGAATTCTTCTACCACATAGTCAACCTGCAGTTGCATTTAGCAGAGTAGGACGAAGGCTGAGGATACTTTTTTTTTTGCAAATTGCTTGAAAGTTTGAATTCTGTACCAAAAGGGAAATTTGTATACAGTAAGGATCCCGGCAAGTGGTAAGTTTTCCAGAATGAGATGTGAGTGGAAGGCTGTAAAACAGCATGAATGGAGAAGCTGACGGACACTGAGACCAGCGAAAAAAATTGCAGCACAAAACTCAGATTGATGCAAGGAGTATGGAAGGTAGACTTGACTAGACAGCGAAAGTTTGAAGTGGGTAGCGATCATCATGCGAGAGAAAATACATGGCAACTTGAGAAGGAGAATCGCGAATCAGAGGTAATGACATTAGCACTGAGAAAAATGTCACTACAAAGACATGAGTGAGATCTAGCAAGTGCCAATTGGAAGTGGAGATGAGCAGGGAAGATTGTGGAGCAGCAATCACAGGAGTTTCTGGGGTTAATTCAAGAAGTACAGCTGACATTTTTGCCTATCACCTGTTTCCTGCAATGTATCATCCTTAATCTGGCCCTGTACTAACGGTCGCCAACCTGTGATTTAACACGCTCCTTGGCATCTTTCTCAACCTTTTGGCGGTTCAAGTTCTTATAGATTCCTTCTGTTTGAACAGAAACAATCATTGCTGAGCGTTAAGTGATATCTTTTGAATGCCTGCTCATGTATACCTTGCTGTCTATTTCCCCATCCAATATCAGACCAGATGTCAAACAGAAGTCGTCAATATTGATGCCTTGTACATTTCCATCATTCAGGGGAATGCTGCAAATGGCTGAACACATGATCAGCTGAGAGTGAATCCATTCTCCCAATTTCACATCTCTGTCGTTTTTCTGTGGTGATACCACATTCCAGTGAGCAGCCTTTGACATGGTTTCATTTCCTTTCAAAGTAGAAATCCCCCTAATATTAGTAGATTCACCCTCTAGTTGTGACCGTCCCATCTCTAGGCTTTTCATTTCACCTCTTCCCTTCCTTCCCAGAACAATGACCGAGATCCCCTTGCCCTCCCTTCCCATTGCAGTAGAATCCACATTCACAGAACCATCTTGATCCACGTCCAACACCTGCTGCAAGTTATCATAGGCTATGACAGCGCAGTACAGACATTCAGCTCTCAATGTTGCACCGAACTATGAAACAAATCTAAAGGCCATCTGAACTGCACTATTCATACACTTGCCTACGCAATGACAATTCAAATGCCATTTGAGTTAACCAGGCTACTACTGTTGAAGGGTGTTTGTTCCATGCCACTACTACTCGCTGAGTAAAGAAACTACTTCTGGCAGCTGTCCTATACCATCACATCGGAGAAAGGAGAGGACTGCAGATGCTGGAGATCAGAGCTGAAAATGTGTTGCTGGAAAAGCGCAGCAGTTCAGGCAGCATCCAAGGAGCAGGGAAATCGACGTTTCGGGCATGAGCCCTTCTTCAAGAATGAGGAAAATGTGCCAAGCAGGCTAAGATAAAGGGTACGGAAGAGGCATTTGGGGGAGGGGCGTTGCATATGCAATAGGTGGAAGGAGGTTAAGGTGAGGGTGATAACGTGAGGGTGATAGGCCTGAGTGGGGGTGGGGGCGAAGCGGTCAGGAAGAAGATTGCAGGTTACGAAAGTGGTGCTGAGTTCCAATCCTCCCACTTCCTCCAAAACAAAGGAGTAGCCATGGGGACCCGCATGGCCCCCAGATATGCCTGCCTCTTCGTAGGATACGTGGAACAGTTCATCTTCCGCAGCTGTACTGGCACCACCCCACATCTTTTCTTCTCGCTACATCGATGACTGCATCGGCGCTGCCTCGTACTCCCACGAGGAGGTTGAACAGTTCATCCACTTTTCTAACACCTTCCACCCCGACCTCAAATTTACCTGGACCGTCTCAGACTCCTCCCTCCCATTCCTAGATCTCTCCATTTCTCTCTCAGGCGAACAAATCAACACGGACATTTACTTTAATCCGACCAATTCCCAAAGCTACCTAGGTTACATCTCCTCCCACCCTGCTCCCTGTAAATAGGCCTTCCCATATTCCCAACTCCTTTGTCTCCGCCGCATCTGCTCCCGGGAGGACTAGTTCCAATACCGAACAACCCAGATGGCCACCTTTTTCAAAGACCGCAATTTCCCCGCAGATGTGGTCGACGATGCTCTCCACCTTATCTCCTCCAATTCCCGCTCTTCCGCCCTTGAGCCCCGCCCCTCCAATCGCCAGCAGGACAGGACGCCACTGGTCCTCACCTACCAGCCCACCAACCTCCATATACAGTGTAACATCCGTCATCATTTCCGCCACCTCAAAACGGACCCCACCACCAAGGATATATTCCCCTCTACTCCCGTATCAGCGTTCCGAAAAGACCACTTCCTCTGTGACTCCCTCGTCAAGTCCACACCCCCCAACAATCCAAAATCCAATCCCGGCACCTTCCCCTGCAACTGCAAGAAATGCAAACTTTCGCCCACACCTCCCTCCTTACTTCCCTCCAAGGCCCCAAGGGATCCTTCCATATCCTCCACAAATTCAACCAAGGACATGCAGGTCCTTGGATTTCTCCATCGCCAGACCTTAGCAACACGACGGCTGGAGGAAGAGCGCCTCTTCTTCCGCCTAGGATACCTCCAACCTCAAGGGATGAACTCAGATTTCTCCAGCTTCCTCATTTACCCTCCCCCCAACTTGTCTCCGTGCCAACCCTCGAACTCAGCACCACCTTCCTAACCTGCAATCGTCTTCCTGACCTCTCCACCTGCACCCTCCACTCAGGCCTATCGACCTCACCTGAACATCCTTCCACCTATCGCTTTTCCAACAACCCTCCCCCAACTCCCTCCTCCCTACCTTTTATCTTAGCCTGCTTGGCACACTTTGCACATTCCTGAAAAAGGGCTCATGCCCGAAACATCGATTCTCCTGCTCCTTGGATGCTGACTGACCTGCTGCGCTTTTCCAGCAACACATTTTCAGCTCTCACATCACCTGCCAATATCAAGCTCTGTCGTTCGTGATGAAGGGCATTTGCCCGAAACTTCGATTTTCCTGTTCCTCGGATGCTGCCTGACCGGCTCTGCTTTTTCAGTTACATTCTAATCTTGACTCTTATCTCCAGCATCTGCAGTAGTCACTTTCACTGTAAAGCTATGTCCCCCTCATGCTAGCCATCACCATCCGAGGAAAAGTGTTCTCACTGGCGACGCTCTCTGAACCTCTGTTCATCTGATATGTCTCAATGAAGTCACTTCTCAACCTTCTTCTCTCGAACGAAAACAGCCTCAAGTTCCTTAGCCTTTCCTCATAAGTCTTTCCCTCCCTACAAGGCAACATTCTATTGAATCTCGTCTGAACCCTTGCCAATGCGTCCACTTTCTTCTTATTGTGCATGAGATTGAGGGTGCTTACGCGGTTTGGATCAGACATTTTCGAGCTGATTGAAGACATTACAGGTTAGCCTACAATATACTTCGGCACTATCCACAACTCTATCGACTTTAGTGTCATCCACAAATTTGCTGACCTATTCTTCCACACCCATATCCAGGACATTTATAAAAATGGCAAAAAGACGTGGCCCTTGAACAGATCCTTGTGTTCCACTACACTAACTGAACTCCAGGATGAACTGAGATGCACCAAGTGAATCAGCCAAATTCAAGCCATTGAATTGAATTTTTAGCATGAGGAGAGAAAACAGTCAAAAAATATTAACAGAAGGTGGTGGGAACTTTGAACTCCCTGCCGCCAAATGTCCTTTTATTAGGAACAGGCATTGTACACAAAGTGAACCTTGTGATGCCAAACTGGACAAGGCAATGTGCCAAGTACTGAAAAAATTGACATTAGAATCATTAGTGCTTGTTTATAAATGATGCTACCACTGTGGCCAAAAGACGTGTTTTTGCTGTGCTGTACTATTCAAAGAATCAATCACAACATGAAAAATGGAAATAAAACATTTTAAACATTAGCAAGAAAACCGAAAGCTGAATGCTACCTACAGTTCGAATTGCACTGAAATCCGTTCCCTTCGCTCCAGTAAGATTATTAACCTCAACGTTTTCCTATGTAATTCGAGTACCTCCATTTAAAACTCGAATTCGAGGAACAACTGAGGCATAACATACACAATGGATCAAAAACGTCGATACACAGCCCTCATTGAGGGTGTACAGTAACACCAAACAAAAAAAAAAGAATTCTAAAATGACATTCTGTTTGATTCAAAATAACAAAATGTATCAGGACATGACATAAGATTTGCTGGAAAAAGAAGAAAATAAATTGCAGTGTGGAGAAGGTATAATCCAGGACTATTTGAATTTTACACAGTGCAGCCAAGTCCTGGTGGTGAAATCATGGTCCAGAACATGGTGCGGGAGGGAGTCAGAGCCTGTGCAAATAATTCATGGAGCCGGGTCCCGGGGCAGAGGCCAAGATAAGGAGGCCGCTAGGCTTCCAGTTGGGATACCCGGATTTCATGGACTCAGTGAAACCAACTGTAATTTGCTAACTTTTTCAAGACATTTTTATTTATACGCTTCCATGTATTCTGTATCCTGAATTAAAGTTTGTATTGCTATGTTAAACGTTATGTTTACACTGTCAATTCTGTAACAAGCACTTCAGAATCTATACCTTACTTGCCGGCAAATTGGTGACAGTACAACCTTTTAAATGGACAAGGCAGTGCATGTGACAATAAAGGTCATTCTACTCTATTTTGATATTATATGCAGAAATAACAGAACTCTAACAAACATAAGATCCAATCCTGTTACACTAAAACGCATCCTGAACGAATCAACTTGTACAGTTTTCTTCCAGATCATGTCTTTTTGAAAAATAGGAAATACTTTCCTGTTCTGTCGCCGACTGTTCACAAGCTGTTACATCGTTCCAATGAACAGAACAACTGCATCTAACTGACATCGGGTTCAGATGTTCACGAAGAATACTCAGCACATCCAAGTGCATAATCGTTGTTCAAATAGTTACACACATATTTTCTAAATAATTACGAGAAAGATGTCTGACTCATCAAAGGAAATTGACAGCATTACACAGGGAACATGTCTGACCATGTAAACCCAACCTGTTTCTCCGATTGGACGATTCTCGGGAACTTGAGCTACTTCAGCTGAAAACTTCCTGAACAAGCCCTTAGCCCAGGTAAATGAAACGTCTGAGAGATCACACTTTATCTACAACATCTGAAATTCAAGGAGAACATGTTCCTTATTGGTATGCATACATACACAATGGGAGCAAAGAACTGTCCAAATTAAGTCATCAAAATACTTATTTTCTTTATCGTTTAACGATTTCAGTCTGTTAGATTATTCTAGTCCTGACCTCCACTTTCAAAATCAGAGCTTAATGCAAAATGTAATGACCTCATGTTCTTTGCCTTTCTTTATCTGCGCATCGTCATCACGAATATTAAATAAACCTCGCTGTAGTTTCAAGTTAGTGCATGAACAGGATTGCAGTTTGCTTTGCCCTCTCATCGGCATTCATTAATTTTCTTTACTGTTTCCTCCACTGTTCAACTCAGTCAAAATGCTGTTATGCGCATCAAATGCAAATCAGTAAACCGGTTTTCAAATTCTCCAGTGATTCATATAGTCTGACATGCATCACCTCAAAACTTTAAAATATTTCAACTAGATTGGTCGTGATGGGGACCAAATATCTCACCGCGGCCTCCGGTGTTCTGGCACAATTCCAACACTGGCATATAACCAACAATGCAGAAAATTTCCAATGTCTAACTTTTACACAAAAACAGAACAAATCCAAGATAACCAATTACTACAAATCAGCCTCCTCTTGATCATCAGTGAAATTATATAAAGTGTCATCAACAATGCAATCAAGCAACAGAAATTAAATTACAGTGTGGAGAAGATGTAATACAGGATTATTTGAATGTTTGAACGACACCCACTTTAGCTTCCACCAAGATCAATCAGTTCCTAACTTCACTACAATATTTGTTCAAATATGGCAAATGGAGTTAAATTCCAGTAGTGTGGTAACATCAGCCCTTGACATCATTGCTGCATTCGACCAGGAGAGGTATTAGGGAGATCTATTATAGTTGGAATCAATGGTTATTAGGAGGAAACATCTCCAGTGATTGAAGATATACCTCGTACAGAAGATTATAGTCTTGTTCGTTGGCGGTCCCACCTCCAAGTCATCTCTGCAGAAATTCCTCTGACAGGTGTCCTTGGCCAAAGAAGCATCGGTTGCTTCATTAGTGGCCTTACCTTCATCACAGGCTCAAAAATGGGGATGGTCCCTGGTGCCTGCACAGTGTTTAACACAATTGACGAGTCTTCGAATGCTGAAACAGTGCATGCTCAAATGTAATGAGACCTGGACAATACCGAGGGCTGGGCTGACAACTGACAGACAACATTTGCGCAACACAAATGCCAGACTCTGATGATCAGTGCCAAAAAGTTTGGTCTTGGAAAATTACAGCCAGTCGGGCATCATCCATGGAGTAGGAAAGTCGACGATACAAGCATAAGATCTTCATCATGAATGTGAGGGGGGAAACGAAACTGAAAGATCGATTGGACGGATGCACTGGAGGTTACGTTGCTGGGAATGCAATAGGTCGCAGAAGCTGGTTGGGTTGGTGTGTTAGGTTGGAGCATTGGGTGGAGGGGAGGGGTGAGACGGATGACGTACAGGTATGTCAGTTGAAAGTGGCAGTACCAACATGGAGTGGTGAATTTTGGGATAAGGTGGTTGAGGAGAGATGAGGAAAAAGATGAAATTGACATTCCTCCCAAGTGATTGGAGGGTCCCAAGGTAGACGATGATGCATTCTTTCTCCAGTCGTCGGGTGGCTGGAATTTGGCAGAGGAGGAGGCCTGGGACTTGCATGCCCTTGGCACGGTGCAACATGGAGTGAAACTTTTCAGTCACAGGACGGTCGGTTGATTAGTGTGTGTCCCCGAGATCTTCTCTGAAGCGTTCCGCAATTTGGTGTCTCGTCTCTAAAATGTAGTGGAGATCACATTAAGAACAACGGACGCAGTCGATTACATGCGTTTTGGTACAGGAAAATCTTCCTTGAATGCAGAAGGACCCTTTGGGCCTTCGATGGCGATGAGAGCTGGAGTTTTAGGCACAGACTGTACAAGTTTTGTGGTGTTAAGTGAAGGTGCCAAGAGTGGCGGATGGGTTGGTGGGGGCGTAGACACAACAAGGGAGTTGTGGTGGGAATGATCTGTGTGGACCACAGATATGGGAATGGAGGCACATATATTCCTGGAGGTTGTGTCCGTTTGTCGGTTGTAAATGATGGAGGATGATACACTCTATCGGGAGGTTGGTCTTTAGAAAGTGAGGATTGGGGCTTCTGTCCTTATTACGATTGGAAGAGTGGGGTACAAGCTCGGAGTTGTGCGGTGAGGAGGAGATGTGCTGAATGGTAATATTGATACGTCGAGGATGGAAATCGGTTCCTTGAAGAAGGAGGCCATCTGGGATCTTTTATGGTGGAATCGGACTAACTCATGTTAGCTTAAAACATATATAAACTCTCAATGCATTAGAAGTGTTCATCCAGATATTGCGAACCAACCTGCTTAAATATGTCATTCTCTACCTCTCGAGGAGTTGGTAATTGAGCGCAGGTGTTCTGGAACCGAGGTTGGGATCTAGCTCTATATCACAGGAAGCCTGAAACTATATCCATTTCAACAACAAACTCGCCCATTAACTCCCTTATAATATATTTCATATTCATATCTTACCTATTCCACGTGTATCTGCCGACAAAGTCAGGGCAAAGCAATATATAATAGCAGGTGTTACACCATAGCTTTCCCCATTCGAGCTCTCAATTTAAAATCTGACCACTGAGTGTATATTGCGTCTCTCCAGTGTAAGATCCAGAAACAAAATCAATCAACATCTCACAGCATTTCAGATATTTTACTATGTTTTTGTTTCGATTCCGAAGTTTCATTGAACTCCAAAAATCTGCGATTCATCACTTCCCTGCTCATGACATTGCCAAAACGGTCTGAATATTTTTTTTAAGACAGAATGTCGACAGGAATCAGCAACATCGTAAGAATGGAGACTTGTACTGACAGACTCAGCGGTTAGCAGTTTAACGTGCAAACTTCAGTGTCCCGATCATGTTCAATCAAATGTAACATTGTTAGTCTGAAACATGTGAAGTTTCATACCGTCAGTCCAATGCTTAAATTTGTCAATAGTCTCAATCATTTAAAAAGTCGTGCCCACACCCATGTTTTCTATATACCCTAAATTTGTTTTGCTTAGACTATTTAACAGTGCTCTTAAAATAACAGTATTTTAACAATATTTCGTTCTGACCCCGATTTTAGACAATGCAACAACTACTGAGTGCAATGCTATCAAGTTCAGAATTGGGGAGACGTTCGAGTTTGCACAGGCAGCACTGTCACAGATGGATTTCTGCAGTGAACGGTGCAATGAACAGTGCTGCTGGCTTTCGATGTATGTCCATTTTGGCGAATGTCAAAAGTTCAAGGAAATTTGGTGGGCTGAAGTTGATGAGAATTATGATGAACCTATCGAAGTGCTTACAAATTACGGAAGTGAGCGAAAACGGGAGCAAGAGAGAGATGCAAGCTGTATGATTTTCCGTTGGCCACATATTGGCAGTTGTCTTCTGGAAGGTGGTCACTTATGATCGGAGTAAAGAGAGGTTAAAGAGGTCCCAAAATATTCCGCCATCTTGTCCGCACTGGATCTGAGTTCAAGGCTATGGATTCAATCCAGGCCAGTCGCTGTCTGTGAGTCATCACATAAGAAGATCGATTTTCCATCTGTGCTGGTAATCGTGGTTACGTTGCATCCCAGGCTGCTGTGATAACAAGCTTACAGTGCTTTGAACTCGTCGAGTTGTGATGTATTATTGTCCGCAATTATGTTCAACTTCTCTTTGTATTCTGTTGTGCATGAAAGTCTTGCCTCAAATGACAGTGTCAAGATTAATGTGTACTTATGAAGGGCTTACTTGGATTTTCTGAACAAATCAAGATTACTAGACCTGTTCACCTCTGACGTGGAATTCAGTTGGGACAGGAACTCTCATTTCTGTCCATGTTGTGCACATTGCAAACATTCAGATTCCCATCTTCAGCACACAGTCTTCTGCACGCTTACGCTGTGAGTGACGGTGCTGGCATATTTGCTTAGTTTGGACACTGAAGTGCTTGAACAGAGCAAAGTCCACTTATTCTAGGTAGTCCCGCAATCGCCATCCATTGCCCAGATCAATACTGCAGTACTTTCTATATTAAATCCTCTCATGCCAATTCCTTCTTGCCAGCTTGGGGGAGCGGGACACAAACCTGCGATCGAATGTTCAAAAATGCGAACGGTGAATGCATGGGTTGGCCACCTTTGATGGTGGTATATCTCCGGTCAAGAAAGTTCAGACCTTTGGTGGGAACAGGAGACGTAAGGTTTGCATGGTTTAAATCACCAACAAGAAAGGAAAAGACCTCCAAGTATTCTAACTCAAGATGGTTTGGAACATTGCACACTTCGTCTGGTGCATTCTTCAGTTCCGTGGACAGTGGGAGATAGACTACTTTCAGGATAGCAGAGGAGAAATCGTGCAGTAAGTCGTAGGGATGACAGTTTACTGTAAGATATTATTGATCCAGAGAGTAGTACTTCATCAGCATCGCCACATCTGAGCACTAGAATGACTAGAATGCATAACTAACTGGGCGATGCTC
>NC_057717.1:63044846-63051136 GCF_004010195.1 Chiloscyllium plagiosum | reverse complement strand
TGTTGGTGGGCATCGTCAGCCACATGGGAAGGGAAGTTGCAATCATGGAAGAAGGAAGCCCTCTGGGAATTTCTCACTTATTCCAGTCCCAAGCCACCAACTGGGTATCACCTCTGGACCGGTCCATCACTTCCCACTTTTACCTATCACCTTCCTTACCTTCATCTACCTATCCCTTTCTCAGCTCCCTTCCCCCTCAAACCCTCTCCCCTCCCATGCATTTCTTAAGGGGGGCCCACAAGCTTCATTCCTGATGAATTGCCTATGCCCGAAACGCAGATTCTTCTGATCCTCAGATGTCGCCTGATCTGCTGTGTTTTTCCAGCAATACTCTGTCGACTCGGATCTTCATCATCTGCAGTCCTCACTTTCTCCTTCTCCATCTTCTAATGTGATCCTTATGTCTAAAGATTAAGTCGCAAAGTAACGAAAAAGGCTTTTCATCCTTTGGCAGTCGCTTGCCTTTTCTCATCAATCGTATCTCATTGGGTCACCTATATTTTTTAAAAAATTGACAGTATGCACAATTTCAACAAATTATTGCGTTTCAATGAACAATTATCCAGTGCCACTGGTGTTTTATGTCCGAACAAGGCAGACATAATTGATCACTAATTTTGCAAATTTCTAATGATTGAAACATAATATGTCGAAGAGCATAGAAAAGTATAGAACACTACAGGGCCTTCGCCCTTCGACATTGTGCCTAACTTCTATTCTACCCAAAGGTCAAACTAATCTACATATCCTTCATTTTACTGTCATCTGTTGTGCATATCCGATAAATACCAAATGTCACTGATACATTTGACTCTCCTACCCCTACTTGCACTGCATTCGACACACCAACCACTCTCTGTGCAAATACATTTACTTTGACATCTCCCCTAATCCTTCCTTCTTTCTTTATAAAATTATGCCCCCTCACGATAAACATTTTCACCCTCAGAAAACGTCTCTGGCTATCCACTCAATTTATGCTTCTCATCATCTTTTACAAATCTATCAAGAAACCTCACATCTGTCTTCGGTCCCTTTCTTCATAAATGTTCTTCTTCAGTCCAGGCATAATCCTCTGAGAGCCTCCTCTGCACCCTCTCTATAATTTGAAATTCATTCCTATAATGAGGTGATCAGAACTAAACCCAACATGTCAACTGCACTCTCACCACAGCTTAAAGAACTGCAGTATAACCTTGCGGCTCTTCAAATGAATCCCACTGCTATTGAAAGCCAACATATCATATGCCATCTTCACAATCCTATCAACTTGGGTAGCAACTTTAAAGGATAGAACCTGGTCAAACGTCTGTTGTTAGTGATAGCTTCTTTCAGTAAATAGTTTCACTTAATGGTCGACAAAGCGGTAGAGATTGTTGGAGGTTGGTCAATATGGATTTATACAGTAAAGTGGGAAAAATTTTGTCACACTCCTGATTCGTGCTATGTCGATGTGTCACAGAATTGGGAGAGACATGGTTTCCAACAGTGATAGCATTTCGTGTTTCTTGAGGCCACTATATTGCATTTCTTGGCCAGTTCAATTTTCCATTAATGTAAATACAAAAGATATTCACAGTGAAGGAATAGTTGCAGAAACTGCTACTGAACGTCAGTTAGTGAGGAATGGATTCTATCTTCTTGCAAATAGTTATTTCTTGATACATCTGTGCGTTATTGTTACTTGCAGCTTTGAACGCCTTTCCAGCTATAATAATCAAAGACTTTCAATTTTCGTTCATCTTGAATTGGTGCATCTGATGTGGATGCTGAAGTGACTCATTATCTCAGAGCTTTGATTGTTGTGATGATTTGATATATCCGCAATTACATATTTGGTCACTTGAAAAGCAATTCGACGCATTTTACATACTCACGTAATCCATCTATGTTTTATATAATACCCTTGTATCATCCTCGTTGATGAGATTTCTGTATATTGACTGAGACTTCCTTCATGCCACCTGTTTAGTTCGGACAGAATTTGAATGAAGGAGCGTTTCTTGAAGCAATATGTGCATATTTCAACTCGGAGAGGGGTGGTATTAGTCTTTGTAATTGGACAAGGAGACTCAAGAAGTTTTTGAAATATCAGTTGGGCAGAATCTAGCGAACAGTGATCATCGTTCTGTAAAATTTAAATATCAGAATAAATGGGTGGACAATTTATCGCGGAAATTGTGGGAAGGTCATAAAAAAGTAACAGGCAGTAAGTGGACAAATTAGAATGGAGCGGTTGTTTGAAAGTAAATCCAGATATTCTCATCTGACAGATGCAAGCATTTTAATGCCTATTCATCAGAGAATATGTCAAAGCACATTCCTGCAGGGATGAAAGATAAGGATTTCAGGATTTGGGAATGTTGGAGAACACGCGGTTTTGAAACAGCAGTTAACAAGAAAAGGGAAAATGTGCAAGCGTTAGTCTGACCCTTGCTGAATGTAAAGATAGCAAGGAAAATACACTTAAAGGAGACATTAGGAGTGGGTAAAGTGGCGATAAAATGCCCTTGGCAGTTTGGCCTAAGTAGAATCACAATACGTTTTTGTATTCATATTAGGATGACCTAGTAGGTAGGGAAAGAGGACGCCCTGTCAAGGTGAAATAAATAATATAAGGTTTCGAGCTTGATAAAGCAGAT
This sequence comes from Chiloscyllium plagiosum, assembly GCF_004010195.1. Taxonomy (NCBI): domain Eukaryota; kingdom Metazoa; phylum Chordata; class Chondrichthyes; order Orectolobiformes; family Hemiscylliidae; genus Chiloscyllium; species Chiloscyllium plagiosum. The sequence continues at coordinate 63,048,494 of NC_057717.1, read as the reverse complement.
GAGTCATATAATGTGTATTTGTGTCCGCATGCTATGACGATAAGAAATTGGACGCTGGTAAGATTTGGGAGGGGCGTGCAGGTATTGTTTGGCATTTCGATATTAATGAGGAGCCATTTGCTACCTTGAGAACAAAAAAAGAAAGTAGATCAATCTCCCCGTCTTGATGAGATCGATTCCATGGATATAGGGGAGAAAACTCTGGAGATTCCTGGGCCGTCTGCAGAGATACCTCTACCCTATATAAATGCACGAAAAGTCACGGAAGACTGGAGGATAGCCAGTGCCATTTCTACAGTTGAGGAAGAGCAAGATATATTATTTGTGGAAATTAGTGTTGTCCGAGGCTCAAGTCAAGGTCGCAAAATAATTCCTTAAGGCTCTTACGTACAGCATTTATCTGAAATTGGAAATGCAGTAGTGTGAGCATGGCTTTATGCTGAGGAAGTCTTGTCTCATAATTCTGTTTAATTTTTTTTAAGAATGGTCAAAAGATTCCGCCAGGTGGTACTCAAAATAAGTCGGCCTTTTAAAAGCCAAACGTAATGGTGGATTATGTTTTATAGACCGGAATTTTGTAAATACTTGCAAATGCACCAATTGAATAACCGCGATTGTTTATATTTAATTTAATGTATTAGAGTTATTATCCTCACTTTACCAAGATACGGTGAAACATATAATTTTACATGTTATCCAGGCAAAACCAAATTGAACTCAAAGATGGTAATAGAACAAAATGCAGAATATATCATGTTCAGACGGAAAAAAAGTGTAGAGAAAGATCTATTCTCAAACTCTGTGAAGTGCATTCATAATTTTTAGAACAATGCAGCAGATGATGCTCTTGCAAATTTTGGTATAGAGTTTCAAAGTTTTGTCTCTTCTGCAGTCAATCTTTATTTGTGTCCTTTTCCACAAGTGCACGAGAAGACAGAGTCGACTACGAATATGGCTTTAACGTGGCCCGCTGAGTATTTTGCTCAGATCAGGAGAGCGGTCAATGATCCGTTACATTTCACAGTAGGAACAACACTTTGATTCATTTTGCATCACAATGATTGCATGCAACAGTGCCATTATTCCTTCCCATTAATCTGCACATCAAATCCTGCAAATCACCTGATCAACGAAGGATAGCCCATTCGACAGCCCTATTTCCCCATGTTTACAAGAACCCGTAATCGTTAACTATTGGGTTCTTACAATCTATCCCATTATTCATATTCCAAAGTTAACGTTTATTATCTTTCACAGACATTTTCCATACTTCCTTATCAGTGAACACTTACAGAATTGTGTAACTCATAGTATTCATTGCATTAGCTACCAAATTCTGCTCATCTTACATTTCTCACTGCGCTCATTACAGGAGATAAAAACGAGGTTAGTTACTTCAAGTTTCTGTAAAGTTCCTAACATCAGTTCTACAATAATGCTAATTTGATGATAAAGACTTTATGCGTACTGCTATGGTTATCAGTCATTACCGAACGAATTGTGCGCAGTTTCTGTTCCCCCTGACATTGGAGGGTCAGTTAGTCACTGCCCTTCTGTCATTCAGCTGCATATTGTCACATATTTGCTTTTTACATGGAAGTTACTGCGCTTATTCTCATTAACTCTTCTGCCTAATAGGACAACAATTTTTTTAAAAACTACGAAAATTTATTCGCTTGCACAGCTCAATGAACTGAATTGATCTTCTAGCGTCTGACAAGACATGATCCCAAAATTATCATTTGTCTATGTAATTGTGCTATTCTATTATTTTTAACACTTACTACAAAATTAAGACTGTCTGTTCTCACATATCTCTTGTAAAACTGTGTCCTGCACGCATTTGCAGTATTGTTGCTTGCAGAAATACCTGTTAATAAGATCGTAAGATACTGTGTTCAAAGTAGACATTGCTACCTTGACATTACTCCACGTCAAACCAGCCATTGCGCGAACAAATTGCCTCAGCTCGCTGAGCATCGGATATTTAATTCTGTTACTTCAACCATATTTGGTCAATGGACGACCACAATGTGCCACATCTGACCAGGAGCTGCCGAAACAGTATGCGACTGAAGATCGGGGCTCTCTCTGCAGCTTGATTCCGGGGATCTGAGGATGATAACTCTTCACTAGTAGTTTTATATCCGGGTATTCTTCTGGAATGTCAAGTTGTTTTGAAAGACATGATACAAAACATGTCATGCATTATCCATTTTAATTCTCATTCCTCTTTGAATGACACTTCATGCTTCCATCGAAATTTTCCTCTTTCAATTGATATCTGCATCGCACCAGAAGACTGTAATTACTGCTTTCAAGAATATGTATCGCTTTTACTTCCTTGCCACTCGTCTCTGAAACCAACTTTGTGCCCTTACTTTTTAATTATCGCATTCTGTTCCGCTATTTCCAGTTATGTTCTTCTCCTTCCAAGAAACTATAATTTCATTCTAATCAAGCATCATTGTATATGTCTCCACTTGTGTTCTTGCATGTTATGTTAATGCAAAATTGCTGATATTCTGCATTGGTGAAGCTTAAAAGTATTAGACTTGGTTGTAGAATCATTAATGCACAGTCACCTTTCCATTTGTTCAACCACATCGAAAGGGATACGTGAACGTTGTTGTAGATTAACTCCCCGTCACGTTGGATTGTCGTGCAAAGGTTTCATAACCATAACAGATAACATCATCAGTGCAACGTCCGTGAAGTTTTCTTGATATTTATATGTGCTGGTCTGTTCAGGTGGGTGGCATCACTTCTGGTTTTGATATGTAGTGGTTTGCATGTGGGATCTATGTCAAAATGCTTCTGTGTGCTATTACGGGTTGAAATCTAAGCCTTTAAGAATTCTCATGCGTGTCACTGTTAAGACTGTTGTGGTTCTGTTCGCCGAGCTGGAAGTTTTTGTTGCAAACGTTTCGTCCCCTGGCTAGGCGACATCATCAGTGCTTGGGAGCCTCTTGCGAAGCGCTTGTTTGATGTTTCCTCCGGTGTTGATAGTGGTCTGTCCCTGCAACTTCCGGTTGTCAGTTTCAGCTGTACGCTGTAGTGGTTGGTATATTGGGTCCAGTTCGATGTGTTTGTTGGTGGAGTTTGTGGCTGAATGCCATGCCTCTAGGAATTCCCTGGCTGTTCTCTGTCTGGCTTGCCCTATGATAGTAGTGATGTCCCAGTCGAATTCATGTTGCTTGTTGTCTGCGTGTGTGGCTACTAAGTATAGCTGGTCGTGTCATTTTGTGGCTAGTTGAAACGACACGACCAACTAGCCACGAAACGACACGACCAGCTATCCTTAGTAGCCACACACGCAGACAACAAGCAACATGAATTCAACTGGGACAACACTACTATCATAGGGCAAGCCAGACAGAGAACAGCCAGGAAATTCCTAGAGGCATGGCATTCATCCACAAACTCCATCAACAAACACATCGACCTGGACCCAATATACCAACCACGACAGCGGACAGCTGAAACTGACAACCAGAAGCGGCAGGGACAGACCACTATAAAACCGGAGGAAACATCAAAGAAGCGCTTCGCAGGAGGCTCCCAAGCACTGATGATGTCACCTAGCCAGGGGACGAAACGTTTGCAACAAAAACCTCCAACTCGACGAACAGAACCACAACAACGAGC
>NC_057717.1:63036368-63044575 GCF_004010195.1 Chiloscyllium plagiosum | reverse complement strand
ATGCTTCTTGTACGTATCTTAGAACATCAGGAAACGTGTCATGATGCCTTTCCAGAAATCACCAAAAGAAATGTTGACTAGCACGTATGAACACCAACAGGGAACTTTATCAAGAGTTTGCTGAAACCATTTTGTTTTAATCTGGCCCAAGGCACCGACATACATGGACATCATTGTCTCCACTCGCTCAGTTATTAACTGCAGTACCTTCATTATGTTTTAACTTGTTCTCGAATCACTGACCCTCAAAACGTCTCTAGCGTTTGCATGGAAAAAAACATTTTGTGCCATGAACCCAAAATATTGTAGCGGTTTACCATCACAAAAATCAGTTTATCCCATGCAAAACTGACTTCCTTCTGTTCAGGTTAAAATTATTCTGAACAAGAAATACATACAAAGTGAGGAAAAATTGTTTTGTTTTACTTAATTCTCCCCACGATCGTGTTTGCTGCTCTTTTTGCTTGTCCATTTCTCGTTCTTTCTTTGTTTCATTTGTTCATTCTTATTCCTTTCATTCTTCTTTCTTTCGTTCACTCCTTCACATTATATCTCACTGTCTGTTTGCAGTTACTGCCAGGGTTTGACTTTGTTTTGCCATCATTCCCTCTCTCAGTCTGTTTCAATCATGTGCGCTTTATTTCCCCTGTCTTTGTCCTGTTGTGATCAACTCCTCCACGTTACTGTTTTCGCCAAATTCCTGGTATGCTTTTGTATGCCTGATCCTGGCATAGCTATCCCACAGAGTAATGAGGTATTTCCCCATGAATCTGGTTATCGTTTGTAGAATATTTGCATCTGTGGCTGTTCTTCTCTAACAAGTGTTGTGATACTCTCTGAGGTTCTTTAAAACATGAAAAAAGAATAAGCTCGCCCCGAATATAAACGAAACGATTATTGACATTCTGTGGAAAACAAGCACAACCGTGTTGTTGCTGAAATTCCCATTACTGTCAGTTTAGATTTCTAAATATTGTTACCTGTTAGATGCAGATGTCTTTCCTGAGTGCAACGCATAAGTTATGAAAATGACCAGCTTCACTCAAAGTATTTAAAGAATGTAGCCTGAACCCTAACTTTTCTTTTATTTCAAAGGTAGATGTGAATGGGTGTTTAATGTATGATGCAGCTGGTCAAACCAATCAACCTTAAGCAAAAGAGGACTTATTTAAGCATGGCAGTTAAAACATTCCAAATGAAAGCAGAACTCAGAATAGCCTATTGGAAAACTTATCAGACCCGATACAGTAGCTATTTCTATTTTTTTTTCTTACAGAATAAGATTCAATAATCACACCCTGGCAAAAAAAAATGTGAAGACAAAGACAGATTCTTACAAGCAGGAGGTAACGGCATCCACAGACAAGATCTCCAAAGAAATTCAGATAACGTTTTACTGGAGTTCCCAACTCTCCTGGCTCGCACAACCTATGACTGTTACAGGTAAAACCGAATAGAAAAGAAAATATATACTGCGGGAAATTAGTGCTCCCCTTCCCTTATTAATGCAGACTCTTCGGCAAATCTGCCGTGATGACCTCTCATTTTTCAAAGGACAACTTAACATTGGAAAAATAAAAGAAATGACTGTTTCATTATTCGTGCAAAAACAGAAAACGAACGTGTCTAAAGTTTCTGATAATCATATACATGTCAAGACAAGATTACTATTTGTTGTACACTTCTAGATAGCAGTTGCAATAATTAGCCTTGACATTATTACAGGTTCCTACAGAATATGAATAATGCAGAGTGAGTTAAATAACTTGAGCTTTCGCCTCAACAGAGATCGGTTTGAATGCAATGTCACAGTTAATTGAGACACAGCAGATCAAAAATTCCATTGAGCCTACCAAATAACATGGTCATTTACTTTTGGACTTCTATCATTAAAGCTGTACGATGTCATTGTCGGCAATCCGTGTGACTTGTTCTGATTTATGATGACACACCACAGAAGCAGGTGGAACTTTATACAAGCTTCAAGTTTCTTAAGTGTGGACATTGGCAATGACTATAGAGGAAAACAGTTCGCCTCAAGCCAGGAAAAGTCAATGCACTTTTGCAGCAAGCCTTGGAAAGAAGTCCAAATTTAGCTAGGAAGTTGCAAGAAACCTTCATGCAGTACATGATTTATGACGTTTAATGACATGTTTATTACTGAATCTCCCACGAAAGCAAATAATATGTTTCTGTCAAGGTCACACTTCAAACGGCATTAAATTGAAATGAATTAATTAATGCAATCTCGAGCCTACCAAATAACATGGTCATTTTCTTTTGGACTACTATCATTAAAGCTGTACGATGTCATTGTCGGCAATCCGTGTGACTTGTTCTGATTTATGATGACACACCACAGAAGCAGGTGGAACTTTATACAAGCTTCAAGTTTCTTAAGTGTGGACATTGGCAATGACTACACAGGAAAACAGTTCGCCTCAAGCCAGGAAAAGTCAATGCACGTATGCAGCAAGACTTGGAAAGAAGTCCAAATTTAGCTAGGAAGTTGCAAGAAACCTTCATGCAGGACATTATTTATGATGCTTAATGACATGTTTATTACTGAATCTCCCACGAAAGCAAATAATATGTTTCTGTCAAGGTCACACTTCAAACGGCATTGAATTGAAATGAATTCATTAATGCTATCTCGACAAAAGCCTGTCACATGTTTGGATAACTGCCGTGAGTGACTCGGAATATTGCAGCTCCAAGTTTGCCCACTGCCTACCAACACAGGTAGGAGTACGACAGAATGCTTTCCAATTGCTCAAAGGAGTGCAACTCTAACAAGGTTTCAATAGCTCACATCTAATCTAAGGCAAAGCGAGCACAGCTGATGAGGAATTATTCAACGATTTATGACATTTAATTTCTGTATTACCCATGCAATTTGCGAGAAGTAGCATTTTCTACAAACTGCATTGCAAGAATGAACACTGTTATTTTGACAAAAAAAATCTCATCTCGCAGTGTACCTCGGGTCGTGACAAAACGGCATGAGAATGCACCAGGAGCAGAGGACAAGTCTCGGCCAGATGTGCCATGGCTGCTGTCTTGTGAAACTCCATATTTCTACCTTTCTCCCATTCTCGTAATCAATTTGCTTAACAAACATTCACAAAAAATGGTTTTCTTCGACTTAAATTATCACACGACATCGAGTCAACAGCCGTTGGCGGAAAGTACTTCTGAACATCTCCCAAACTTTCTGTCCAGATATATGTCTACCATTTCTTCTGAACGATCGGGTCCCATTTTGTCTGATTATCTATAATACGTATGGAAGCTGCAACAGGTGGATATCGTTCACGTTCATCTCTTTTTTGTTTGCTGTTCATATCTTGAATATTTTGCATGCAATGTCCCTAACATTCAAACCACGAGCGTAATTGTTGTTATTTCTACTTTCAAATTAACCTCATGTATGTCTGTGTGCGTGAGAATGCTGGATCACAAGGCAGGCAGAGAATTCATATTACCAATAACTCTGAGACAATTGAAGTGTCATTGAGATGTGATGCTCATCATACAATATCTTCAGCATGGAAGCAAGGAATTCAGCACGTCGTGTCCATACCATAGCTCTGAAGAGCATCCCACTCACTCTTATACACAAGCCGATTACTGCCATGCAACATGCCTAAATCCAATCCACATAAACTCAACATATTTGGACTGTGGGAGGAAACTAATGTAAACACAAGGCGAATGTGCAAACGTCACACATACAATCGACCGAGGCTGAAATCGATCACGGTTCTCTGGGTCTGTAAAAATGGGTTACAAAGGAGTTACCGTGCCACCAAATCAGAAACAGCATATGTGGAACTAGGAACAGTCAGGGAAGGAACCACAATGAAAATATTGAATGAAGATTCCTTTGTTGTTCGGCGCGAACTGATAAAACTAATTTGATTGAGAGATTGAAGTGTAGAGTGACTGAGAGAAAAACACGCCCGGGAAACAACATTTACAGATACTACCTAAATGAAATAGTGTGACGTCACTATACATTGGGTCGAGATAAATTATCTCAAACACAATGAAAACAGATAAAAAAGTTTTATGATGAGCTGTACACAATACTTTTATTTTAACTGATTCACTTCGAACTTTTCCGTAACATATCTGGTTATCTGATCAGGACAATTCGGACCAGGAATTCCTCACCATTCGGATACTACCCCAAGGGCTTGATTTGGACACTGCAGAATCGAGTGCAAAAAACGGCACTGTCTTGGTTAGGCAAAGTCTGGTCCAGTGATCTCAAACTCAGTCCTATGCAGAATCCTCAAAAAAGATGACTTCGAATGGAAGGGGGAAAGAGGTATGAATCACAGCGGTAATGCTATTTACGTAATGTCTAAATGAAACTGATATTGAGAAGAAAGCTTGGAAACAACGTACGGTTACACTTGGGTATCTGGATTAAAATTACTCAATCAACGTGAACAGGAACTTAGAAGAGTGCCAGGGATTTAATGAAATGCGATGAATGATAATGTTATTTCTGATATAAGTATTGTTTTTTGTGAGCCTGACATCAGCGCTGAGCAAGTTGTTGGAGGATATTCCGAGCGACAGGATTTACATTTATTTGGAAAGGCAAGTATTGACTGGGCGATCGGCAACATGGCTTTGTGCGTCGGAGATCATGTCACACGAATTTGATTCAGTTTTTTGAAGAACGAACAGAGACGATTGATGAGTACACAGTGATAGGTGTAATCTTTCCGGACTTTAGTAAGGCGCACAACAATGTTCCTCATGGGGGAATGCTTAGTACGATTAGATTTCATAGAATGCAGGGAGAACTAATGTTTGGATACAGAACTGGCTTTATGATAGAAAGGAGAGGCTGGTGGTGGAGGCATACTTTTCAGACTGAAGACATGTGACCAGTGAAGTGTCACAAGAACGGGTCATGCATCAAATGCTTTTCGTTATTCATACAAATGATTTTGATGTGAACACAGGAGGTACAGTTAGCACGTTTGCAGATGAAACCATCATTGGAGGCGTCCTGCACAGCGAAGAAGCAGAACAGGTCCGTGATCAGATGGGCTAATGGGCTGAGAAGAGGCAGGTTGGGTTTAATTTAGTTACATACGAGTTGCTGCATTTTGTAAAAGCAAATCGAATCAGGACTTATACAGTCATGTGGAGCGTAGCTAAACAAAGCGACTTAGCAATGCAGTTCTTAGTTCTTTGAAGGTATAGTCGCAGGCAAATCGGATAGTGAAGAATGCAATTTATATGCTTTCCTTTATCGGTCCGAGTACGAAGTATTGGAGTTGGGAGGTCACTTGCGCCTGTCCAGGAAAATGTTTGGGTCCCGTTTGGAACGTTGTGTGCAATTCTGGTCTCCTTCTTCGCGGAAGGATATTGTGAAATTTAAAAGAGTTCAGAAAGCACTTTACAGGATGTTACCATGGTTGGAGGATGTGAGCTGTAAGGAGAAAGCTGAATAAGCTGGGGCTGTTTTCGCTGGAATGTAGGAGCTAAGCGGTGACATTATAGATGTTTGTAAAATCATGAGAGATATGGATAGGCTAACTAGACAAGGTTCTTTTTACAATGCCATGGGGAAGTCCAGAACTAGAGGATGTAGGTTGAGGTTCAGAGAAGAAATAGATGAAAGGGATCGAAAAGGCAACATATTTTCACGCAGTGGCTGGTGGATTAATAGAATGAACTGCCGGGGAAGTGTTAGAGTCTGGTACAATTATAGCATTTAAAGCCATCTGGATGGGTATATGCATATCGATTATTTGGAGGGATAAGTGCCAAGTGGTGACAATTGAGACCCGATTAAGTTCGGATAAATGGTGGGAATGGCCGAGTTGGACCAAAGTATCTATTTAAGTGCTGTATCCCTCCGTGACTCTACCACTTTCTGCCTCTGAGTTGAATTTCCCAAAGTCAGTGCTTTGAACTCTGCCCTTTCTGATATGCATTGACGGTTGTACTTCGCTATCCAGAGCCCTATCTCAAAACATGACATGATGGTAAAATCGAAATTTGTATGAAATGCCGCAGGGCGTTCAAGAATACCAGATAGATATCAGAGCAGATGCAGATTAATTTCAAAAAGTGTGTTGCGAGTCATTTTTGTCGGACAAATTCGTAAAATAATACACTTAACATGTTACTTTGAAAAGGAAGCAGTTATAAAAGACAAAACGGGTTATACATACAGGTATCCCTTATTTTCAAAAGTTCAGTTCACACAACGTCACTTTTCCAGAAAACCTACATTCACGCCTCTTTTCGTGAAATGAAATAAATCCAAAAATGCACATTTTTCCCCTATTCAATTAATGTTTCTTCGCTATTCCCCATTTCAGCTTATGGAATGTTCATTGGAACTCTCTATTTTCTGATTGCGAGTGATACCAGCATTGAGATTATTTGATTTGGCATGCCGGATTGAGATCACAGCTCATGGAATGCACAACGCTTCGACCTTTAGCAAAATTAACGTAAAATGCTCAATTAATCAAGCTATGTTGAAGGTAACTGATGATTATTTCGATGCAATTTTGATGTAGTTCTGATTCTGGTGTCATAATCACTAAAAGTTCAAAGAAATACACCGTATTGTTAGATTGAATATAAATCGTAATACTATCTCCATTGACAGAAGTAGCTGCCGGTAATTCAAGACAATTGATAACAGAGAACATGTAGAAATGATGTCAAAATCGTTCCTTATGGAAGGGCAGGAAACGATGACACATGCCTTTCCGGGAAGTGTGGTCATTGTAGTTGCAATAAACGTAACGGAAAGCAAAAGTATTCCTCACATGAAATGTGCACACTTCTGCAAAGAAGTGGGAAGAAAACAAACCTGAGGAACCCTTCAAGATGAATTTCGCCATCCAATACGAGCCTCGGTCCAACAGCCTGAATAAGATACTTCCATCTGAGCACCACGGATTCTGCATTCATATTTAGGTCATCCAGTACCGTTTTTGTTGTCATGTTCAATAGGACGTCACCATTAGCGAGGGGCAACCACACCTAATGCGAATTCGATGTGATAACTCCACCGGGTGTGTGTTTTTTGTTAATGTTATCAGCAAGAGAATCAGTATCTCGCATCTCTCGCTCTAATGTCATTGCACCTCATCATACAATAATAGGGTCAGACAGCATGGAAGCAGACTATTTTGTTCAACTAGTCTATGCCGAACAGAATTCAGAACTACACTCGTCCCCACCCACAGCCCCACTCCCAAACCCTTCAAACTTTACCTGTTCAGGTACTGATTTACATATATTTTCAACGTTTTAGTCGGATGCCGAAAACAAACTCAGGGAACATGGTCATCAAAGGAATAGTCCTGAGAACAAGAATTAGTCACTTTGGCAATGAGATCCTCAAGTCACCCCAATTTGCAGACAATAATCAGGAGTAAATGCAGAGTTTGTAAACTAGGTTTGCATCATACTTGATTGATTATTTGTAGGACTTTCTACAAATGCTACTGTTTCATGTGTTGTGATAAAAATATTCAACCTAAGTTTTCTTTTTAATGATGTGTGTTGGATTATAAAGCACATTTGCGATATAAAACAGTAGCAAACTGAAATTTTTGAAGTATGCATTGAGTCATTTAACATTGTTCCCGCCTCCAGATCATGGTTTTGAAACCAGCCGCCTCTGCTGATTTCGCATTGAATGGATTAAAAAATTGGCAGTGCCGTTCAGCCCAAAACAGTGGTCAACAGATAGCTCTCGTGTTTGTGTTCTTGGAGGAGATGGAGTCCTAAAATCGGTAGACAATGTAAACTTCTGAAACAATGATATGTCTTCCATGAAAAAGCCATTGCTTTTTCATGAACTAATGTCGATCAGTGCCAACGTTGGTGTTAGCCAACTAATGGTATCACATGCGAAGCAAAGATTTTGCTGATATTAATCTTATTTCAGTTGGAATATGTGGGACATGCCATAGACAGTGTGGCCCAACAAATATTGACCGTACATAATAATTTCCTGCTAGTTCAGAGCAAGGGTGACAAAAAATGAAAGATAACACACAAATGGCTCTTCGGCCAACTGTGTCTGTACTGGGCAAAAACAACACACGTCGACGTGTTGACACCCTCAAGTTTGCAATACTCATTGAAAATTAATTTCGTATACTTACCTGACCTCATCAACATGGAATGTGCGACAAATGCATTGGGCACCA
>NC_057717.1:63033655-63035831 GCF_004010195.1 Chiloscyllium plagiosum | reverse complement strand
CCAGATCAAAGCAGCAGCTCATGGTAAAAGTGGTCGCACTATTGCCAAGAATAGTCAAGTATAAGAGAGTTCTCTCCGTCTAATTCTTGTCAGTTCTTAATAATGAAATAAAGAGACACAGAGTTGGAAACAATCGGTCTTTCACATGTCTCTTTTTAATATCCTGTTCATTTCGGAAGCTTTTGTTCCATTTCTTGATTTTGCTTCAGACAGGAACGGAATTTAATTACAATCCTCAGGACACACACTGAAATTGGTCTCCTTGTCTGACGACCTTCAAAAGAAATCAGCGAGAAAGAAATTCTATAACGCCTCCAGTTGCGCCACCGTGACTAAATTGCACATAATATTACACAAAAATAAACCACATTCACGGTTGCACTGGAGCATGCTGGCATTTTGCGAGAGGTCTACAGCAGACCTTGCATTTCCACGTTTTAATTCAATTTGCTCTTTAAAACTTAATGTCAAGTCTAAAGAAGGTTGAGAAGCGACTTCATTGAGACATATCAGATGAGCAGAGGTTAAGATAGCGTCGCCAATGAGAGCACTTTTCCTCGGATGGTGATGGCTAGCATGACGGGGACATAGCTTTACGGTGAAAGTGAGTACTGCAGATGCTGGAGATGAGAGTCACGATTAGAATGTAACTAAAAAAGCCCAGCCGGTCAGACAGCATCCGAGGAACGGGAAAATCAAAGTTTCGGGCAAATGCCCTTCATCAGCAAAGACAGAGCTTGATATTGGCAGGTGATGGGAGAGCTGAAAATGGGTTGGTGGATAATCGCAGCAGAACAGGCAGCATCCAAGGAGCAGGAGAATCGACGTTTCGGGCATGAGCCCTTCTTCAGGAATGAGGAAAGTGTGCCAAGCAGGCTAAGATAAAACGTAGGGAGGAGGGACTTGGGGGAGCGGCATTGGAAAAGCGATAGGTGGAAGGAAGTTAAGGTGAGGTGATAAGGTAAGGGTGATAGGCCGGAGAGGAGGTCGGGGCGGAGAGGTCAGGAAGACGATTGCAGGTTAGGAAGATGGTGCTGGGTTCGAGGGTTGGGATGGAGACAAGGTGGGAGGAGGGGAAATGAGGAAACTGGAGAAATCTGAGTTCATCCCTTGTGGTTGGAGGGTTCCTAGGCGGAAGATGAGGCGCTCTTCCTCAGCCGTCGTGATGCTATGGTCTGGCGATGGAGGAGTCCAAGTACCTGAATGTCGTGGGTGGAGTGGGAGGGGGAATTGAAGGGTTGAGCACGGGGTGGTTGGGCTGGTTGGTCCGGGTGTCCCAGAAGTGTTCTCTGAAATGTTCCGCAAGTAGGCAGCCTGTCTCCCCAATATAGCGGAGGCCACATCGGGTGCAGTGGATGCAGTAAATGATGTTTCTGGATGTGCAGGTGAATTTGTGGCGGATATGGAAGGATCCCTTGCGGCTTTGGAGGGAAGTAAGGAGGGAGGTGTGGGCGAAAATTTGCATTTCTTGCGGTTGCAGGGGAAGGTGTCGGGATTGGAGGTTGGGTTGGTGGGGGTTGTGGACCTGACGAGGAAGTCACGGAGGGAGTGGTCTTTTCGGAATGCTGATAGCGGAGGGGAGGGAAATATATCCTTGGTGGTGGGGCCCGTTTTGAGGTGGCGGAAAAGACGATGGATGATACAGTGTAAATGGAGGTTGGTGGAGTGACAGGTGAGGACCAGTGGCGTTCTGTCCTGGTTGTGATTGGAGGGGCGGGGTTCAAGGGCGGAGGAGCGTGAAGTGGAGGCGATGCGGCGGAGAGCATCGTCGACCACATCTGGGGGGAAAGTGTGGTCTTTGTAGAAGGAGGCCATCTGGGTTGTTCGGTATTGGAACTGGTCCTCCTGGGAACAAATGCGGCGGAGACGAAGGAATTGAGAATATGGGATGGCGTTTTTACAGGGAGCAGGGTGGGAGGAGGTGTAATCTAGGTAGCTGTGGGAGTCGGTCGGATTATAGTAAATGTCCGTGTTGATTCGGTCGCCTGAGATAGAAATGGAGAGGTCTAGGAAGGGGAGGGAGGAGTCTGAGACGGTCCAGATAAATTTGAGGTCGGGGTGGAAGGTGTTGGTAAAGTGGATGAACTGTTCAACCTCCTCTTGGGAGCACGAGGCAGCGCCAATACAGTCATCGATGTAGCGGAGGAAAAGGTAGAGGGTGGTGCCAGTGTAGCTG
>NC_057717.1:63026969-63032151 GCF_004010195.1 Chiloscyllium plagiosum | reverse complement strand
CGATTCTCCTTCTCAAGTTGCCCAGCATTTTCTCTCGCATGATGATCGCTACCCACTTCAACCTTTCGCTGACTAGTCAAGTCGACCTTCCATACTCCTTGCATCAATCTGAGTTTTGTGCTGCAATTTTTTTCGCTGGTCTCAGTGTCCGTCAGCTTCTCCATTCATGCTGTTTTACAGCCTTCCACTCACATCTCATTCTGGAAAACGTACCACTTGCCAGGATCCTTACTGTATACAAATTTCCCTTTTGGTACAGAATTTAAACTTTCTTGCAATTTGCAAAAAAAAAGTATACTCAGACTTCGTCTTACTCTGCTAAATGCAATTGCAGGTTGACTGTGTGGTAGAAGAATTCCCTTTCTCATTTAGATCTGGCAACGACGCTTTTAAACTGAAGAGATCACGACCTCCTTTAGAACAAGGAATTCAGGTGCTTGACTTCATATTGGCACGAGTAAGAGTTTCATGCTGCCTTAGTATTGAAATATGGAGAAAAACAAACAAAGAACAGTGTGATATTTTCGACTGAGTGTTGTTTACCTGTCATGTTAAATACTCTTTATAATTTGCAGTTTTTAAAATGCTTGCTTTTGAAGTTATTATCAGATGAAGTATATGTGGTTGAGGATGACATTCCAGAATTTTATAAAATCATGAAAGGCATGGATAGGGTGAACAGTCAAGGTATTTTCCACATTTAGGGATTTCAGACATAGAGTGCATATGATTAACTTGCGAGGGGAATGATACAAAATAAATAAAGGGTAACATTTTCACGCAGAAGGTGCTGTGTTTATGGAATGAGTTGTCAGAGGAAGAGTGGTAGATGCAAGTATAATTACCACATTTAAAAGGTATGTGGACAAACACATGAATGGGAGCATTTAGAGGCATATGGGCGAAGTGCAAGCAAACGGGTTTAATTTAGTTTGAAAACCATGGTGAGCATTGACAAGTTGGATCAAAGTTCTGTTTCTGCGCTATGTGACTGTATGAATCGAAAAAGTGGAACAAAAAGGAAGAACGTATTATGCAAGTAAATTGATAAGAAATATTAGCACAAGCAACACGAGCTTTCTGGACATATAAAAAACGTCAGGAAAGTACATTGAACATTTGAAGAGTGTGACTCAGTAACTGGCTGCAGGGAACAGACAGGTAATTTACACCAGAACTTTACATCATTCCTCATAGGGGAAGGAACTGTAAATATTTCAATGATATAAACAAAATGGTAATTGAAGGAAAGTTCTTGAACTGTCTTTAACAAAAGGAACAACTTTTTTTTTTTAACAAACCGATCATTGTAGACAGGCCATCAGCCATTCATAGTTGCTTTTAAACGAAGTGTTCAGCGAGTGACTGGTGGAACTCTGTGAAAATTTGGTGAGTCTATGGATTGCAGGAGTGTTCCAGCGAAACTGGCAAAGCTCCAATGTGGTTCCTGTTTTCAAGAAAGAAACGAGACATGAAGCAGGCACCACTTAACCGAAGCATTATTGCTGGGGATTTGCTAGAATCTTTTATAAAGGAAAGAATTGCAGGGTATTTCGAAAACTTTCATGTAGAATCAGCATTGTTTTGTGAAAAGGAAGTTATGCGTTGCCCTGTAAAATCATGCATAGTTGTTTTTGGTGTACTTTGAGTATGTAATAAGCACATTTGCTGAAGTGGAACTGGTAGACCGGAGGCTTTCCAGAGATTTCCCATAAGGCATAAAAAAATACAGTGTCTTATACAAGACAAAAGATTGATGGATAAGATATTTGCATGGGATGATGATTGCTTGACACACAGAAAGTGAAGAGTCAGGGTTGATGTGTCTTTATGTTAAAACGTATCTCCTGGATGACTACAAATATCAATCCGATGGCATCAGCTATTTGCAATCTATACTGATATCCTGAAGGAAG
This sequence comes from Chiloscyllium plagiosum, assembly GCF_004010195.1. NCBI lineage: Eukaryota > Metazoa > Chordata > Chondrichthyes > Orectolobiformes > Hemiscylliidae > Chiloscyllium > Chiloscyllium plagiosum. Next base: position 63,030,235 of record NC_057717.1, on the reverse strand, counting down.
GAGCTGAGTTGAATAGATGTCCAAGTTTGTGAATGACATTGAGAACAAAAAGGCAAGCTGGTATTAAAAGGAGAGAGCTTTCAGAAAATGTGCAGTACAAAGGGATTGGCGTTTTACTGTGTATGCAACATAACGTGAGCATGCTGATGCAGCAAGTACCGAGATCTTTTTCCATTAGACTGGAATGAAAGCGTTGAGTTATCGCGGAACTCTAAAGTGGTGAGGCATGCATTCGTTGTGTTGAAATGAATGAGTGACGATACTTCACAAAATACAAGATATCGTGGGGGATGTATAATGTATAGTTTGAGATTGTGTTTCCACTCCTGGGCGGAGCCTCGAACTCAGGGACATAGATACAGGTTAAGGGTATTGACTTCGAACAGAGATGCAAAAGAATGTCTTCTCTCAGATGGTGGTGAATGCATAGAATTCCCTAACACTGAGATTTGTGGAGGGATATGACGATTGGGCAAGAAAGTGGAGTTGAGACATGGAACCAATCAGCCATGTTCTTATTAACTTACAGAGCAAATGTTGAGGGACAGAATAACCTTCTCCAGTTCCGATTTATCACGTTCCTATCTTCTGTTGTTCGAAAGTAACTGGTTATTTTCCTTTAGGAAAACTTCCAGGACAGCAGAGGGTTTGGTTGAGTTCACACTTAGTGGGGCATGGGGGTCGTTTTCACAGCGAATTTAATTTTGCAGCATGGCCCAAATCTGCAGCAGAGTTTAGAGAGAGGGTTGGCCGGAAGAGGTTTTGCGGGTGGTGGGGAGTCACTTCCTGATTCAGCCTGGATTTTCTAAGCACATTTTCCAAACAATACCTAATCAGTGACGTCTTGTCGACCGATATCCTGTGTTGCAGGTTTTTAGGGCTAATTGGAACATTAGAACATGGGATTGAGGGGCACCAAATTCAATCCTTTCACAAGAGTCTCCCAGTAAATATGGTCATCTCTTTGTGCTCCCCGATACACTATTCTGTCAATACATCATTGTCCCTCAATCACCTGTCTATCAAAAAACAAATGAACTCAGCTTCGATAGAATTAAATTTCCGGCCAACACAAATGTCTGGGAAGGCGAATTACCAACTGACTGGATTCCCAATTTGTGAATTTCTTCTCTGTTCTAACTGAGAGTGTCACTGTTTCATTTTCAAATTCCACTCCTCCACTGATCACAACAGATTTTAAATGTAACCAGTTTGATGACATGGCCAATGAAAAAGGACTCAGACTGGGTCAGGTTCAGTGAAGGAACAATCAGGCAGATTTTTATAGTCAACCACAAATAAATGTTAGGAACTAACGGAGGAGCATTGTGGATCTGTGGTCAGCATTGCTGCCTCACACCACCAAGGAGTTGTGTTCATTTCCAACATCGGGCGTGCCGCTATGCGAAGTTTGCACAATCTAACAGTGTCTGTGGTTTTTTCGTTCAAATGGTTCAGTTTCCTTCCGCAGTCCAAAGACATGCAGATTATGGTGAATTGGCCATGATAAATTGTCCATATTTCCCAGGGATGTGCATGTTAGGTGGGTTGCTCATGGAAAATGTCGGGTTACACGGATAGGGTAGAGGAGTAGCTCTGGCGGAGATGTTGTTCGTTGGGTCCCTGTGGGCTCAGTGGGGTGGACTGTTCTGTTTCCACACTGCAGAGGTTCCTTTAGAATTACAATATATTTTGACTATACGAATACCCCGTGGGTAAATATCTGATCCAATGCTCAAGGTTTTGTATGTATGAATAAGATTACCTCTCATTACAAGAGTAACATTTTCAAGCCTCCATAATATAAACTATTCTTCGCAGGAATACGTGAAGTGAAACATCTCTGAACTGCTTTCAATGGAACAATATACTTTCTCAGGTAAGGACATACAACAAGGAATAACTTCACACACCGAAGAGTAGGTTTACTTTAGTTTTCGCAGAGTGTTTTGAGCCTTTAGAACAGTCTTCCCCACAGAGTCTTGGAGGTGGAGGTATTGAATATTTTTGAGGCAAGATTCATGAATTGCAAAGAAGTCAAGAATTATCGGGGAGTGGACATAAATGTGCAGTGTTGGAGAATACATTGACATTCATAAATGAAGAAATGTTCAGCAGTAGGCTAGACCTAGTTCTCAGCCATGTTCCAAAGACATGAGCAGCAAACTGACAGCCTTGGAAACAGAACAGACAAAGGCAAACGAAGAATTGAAGCGGCAGAGACTGAGATCGATCCCTCTGAGGAGCGGATCCAAAACCCTTGAAAAACAGGCCAGTTACTTAACTGAATAACTTGACTTTGGCAACAGGGGCAGCATGAAAAGAAAATTCTCATCATCGGTCTGCTAGACTGGATGGAAGGCCGTCAGAGTGTTTCTTTCAGAACTGGCTGCCGCGATTGCTTTTATTCGATGCTGAAACGGATCGGATGAAGATTGAGAGAGCCAGTCGGGCTACGGCCCGCAGGCAAGCTCGGATCAGCGCCTTCGCCTTGCCCTTGTGTGAATACGTAGTTTTGGCAACAAACAAAGAGATACAGAAGCTTTCAAAACCCAGTGGAAGTTTCGGACTGGTTGACTTCACGAGAGCTTCAGGATTATGTTCTTTCAGGAATTTTCTGGGCGGTGATTCAAAAAGGAATCTTATCGATGTTATCAAGAGAACTAAGGGAACTCGAGATTCAATATTCCTTCAGTTACCGAGCGGTGCTCTATATAACTTCCAATAGATCCTCGAACTTACTTGACTCTCCAGTGAAAGCGATACGTTTGTGGACACTTTACAGTGTGCTGGATGATTTAAAAATACAGATAATCATGTTTTGCATTCTGACAGAATGTTTGATGGATTTTTCTGTTATTAACTAGTATAATATTATAGTCGGGAATGGGGAGCGTGTTCATATTTATCTTCCTCTGGGTGTGGCGCAAGCTGGTGGTAGTTATCAATGTGGCTGTGATGACTAAATGCCCCCTATGGTCTGCTTAAACCGTTTTTTGTGATTATTAGCCCTGGATACCACATTGGTAACCAGGCAGAAGATAAAGTTTTGGGGTATGTGAATGCCCCCAGTGTGCAGTGGCTAAATGTGTTTCTTTTTGTGGTATTGTATGTAAGTAGTTTTAGAAGGTTTTGAGAGCATGTTAATTGTAGTAGATTTAGTCTGTGCAGTTTTAAGGCTCTATATTTATTTTTCGTTGATGCTCGGCGATTTGTTGTTGGAGTTCTTCCTCTCTGGATTTCAAGTATTGTTACAGTGTGTTCTT
>NC_057717.1:63006641-63026671 GCF_004010195.1 Chiloscyllium plagiosum | reverse complement strand
ACTATTCTGTCAATACATCATTGTCCCTCAATCACCTGTCTATCAAAAAACAAATGAACTCAGCTTCGATAGAATTTAAATTTCCGGCCAACACAAATGTCTGGGTAGGCGAATTACCAACTGACTGATTTCCCAATTTGTGAATTTCTTCTCTGTTCTAACTGAGAGTGTCACTGTTTCATTTTCAAATTCCACTCCTCCACTGATCACAACAGATTTTAAATGTAACCAGTTTGATGACATGGCCAATGAAAAAGGACTCATACTGGGTCAGGTTCAGTGAAGGAACAATCAGGCAGATTTTTATAGTCAACCACAAATAAATGTTAGAAACTAACGGAGGAGCATTGTGGATCTGTGGTCAGCATTGCTGCCTCACACCACCAAGGAGTTGTGTTCATTTCCAACATCGGGCGAGCCGCTATGTGAAGTTTGCACAATCTAACAATGTCTGTGGGTTTTTCGTTCAAAAGGTTCAGTTTCCTTCCGCAGTCCAAAGACATGCAGATTATGGTGAATTGGCCATGATAAATTGTCCATATTTCCCAGGGATGTGCATGTTAGGTGGGTTGCTCATGGAAAATGTCGGGTTACACGGATAGGGTAGAGGAGTAGCTCTGGGGGAAGATGTTGTTCGTTGGGTCCCTGTGGGCTCAGTGGGGTGGACTGTTCTGTTTCCACGCTGCAGACGTTCCTTTAGAATTACAATAGATTTTGACTATACGAACACTATTTATCAGTGGGTAAATACCTGATCCACTCTGCTCAAGGTCTTGTATGTATGAATAAGATTACCTCTCATTACAAGAGTAACCTTTTCAAGCCTCCATAATATAAACTATTCTTCGCAGGAATACGTGAAGTGAAACATCTCTGAACTGCTTTCAATGTAACTATATACTTTCTCAGGTAAGGACTTACAACAAAGAATAACTTCACACACCGAAGAGTAGGTTTACTTTAGTTTTCTCAGAGTGTTTTGAACCTTTAGAACAGTCTTCCCCACAGACTCTTGGAGGTGGAGGTATTGAATATTTTTGAGGCAAGATTCATTAATCGCAAAGAAGTCAAGAATTATCGGGGAGTGGACATAAATGTGCAGTGTTGGAGAATATGTTGACATTGGTACCAAATGACACGGCTCCACATCATCCAGGCATATCGTGCAAAACTAAGAGGTAATATAATTTTTTTGGGGTGGGGGGTTGTGATCCCAGGTAGCCGCAATCAAAGCACAGGCTAAGTCGTGCTCTAACCCACTTGATCAGTGGAAATGACAAAACATGGCAAAGGATGAAGGAAATCCCAACGCCCGGGGCATCCGTCAGAAGCATCGGTTGTACCTGCAGCTGCAGCGACAATCGCCTCTGCTCATTCGACGGATCAATCCCTTACCGGCCTAGATTGTGGACTTCACGAAGAGGCGTGAAATGATTGAAGCCATAAATGAAGAAATGTTCAGCAGTAGGCTAGACCTAGTTCTCAGCCATGTTCCAAAGACATGAGCAGCAAACTGACAGCCTTGGAAACAGAACAGACAAAGGCAAACGAAGAATAGAAGCGGCAGAGACTGAGATCGATTCCTCTGAGGAGCGGATCCAAAACCCTTGAAAAACAGGCCAGTTACTTAGCTGAATAACTTGACTTTGGCAACAGGGGCAGCATGAAAAAAAAATTCCTATCATCGATCTGCTAGACTGGATGGAAGGCCGTCAGAGTGTTTGTTTGAGAACTGGCTGACGCGATTGCTTTTATTCGATGCTGAAATGGATCGGATGAAGATTGAGAGAGCCAGTCGGGCTATGGCCCGCAGGCAAGCTCGGATCAGCGCCTTCGCCTTGCTCTTGTGTGAATACGGAGTTAAGGCAACAAAGAGATACAGAAGCTTTCAAAACCCAGTGGAAGTTTCGGACTGGTTGACTTCATGAGAGCTTCAGGATAATGTTCTTTCAGGAATTTTCTGGGCGGTGATTCAAAAAGGAATCTTATCGATGTTATCAAGAGAACTAAGGGAACTCGGGATTCAATATTCCTTCAGTTACCGAGCGGTGCTCTATATAACTTCCAATAGATCCTCGAACTTACTTGACTCTCCAGTGAAAGCGATACCTTTGTGGACATTTTACAGTGTGCTGGATGATTTAAAAATACAGATAATCATGTTTTGTATTCTGACAGAATGTTTGATAGATTTTTCTGTTATTAACTCGTATAATATTATAGTCGGGAATGGGGAGCGTGTTCATATTTATCTTCCTCTGGGTGTGGCGCAAGCTGGTGGTAGTTATCAATGTGGCTGTGATGACTAAATGCCCCCTATGGTCTGCTTAAACCGTTTTTTGTGATTAATAGCCCTGGATACCACATTGGTAACCAGGCAGAAGATAAAGTTTTGGGGTATGTGAATGCCCCCAGTGTGCAGTGGCTAAATGTGTTTCTTTTTGTGGTATTGTATGTAAGTAGTTTTAGAAGGTTTTGAGAGCATGTTAATTGTAGTAGATTTAGTCTGTGCAGTTTTAAGGCTCTATATTTATTTTTCGTTGATGCTCGGCGATTTGTTGTTGGAGTTCTTCCTCTCTGGATTTCAAGTATTGTTACAGTGTGTTCTTCTTAATGATGTATTGAAATGATGTATCTGGAACATTAAGGGAAGCCATTCGCCAGTCAAGAGGAAAAGGTAACTCTCTCCTCTTAAAAACGTGAGGGTTGGTATTGCTCTATTGCAGGAAACGCACCTTGATTACAAGAACGTTTGAATTTACAGCCGGGTGGGTTTGATAGAGTCTATTTCCCTTCTCTGAATATCTGGAATAGTGGAGAAGCCATACTTCATAGGACGAATCTTCCACTTAAATAGTTAGATACTACAAGACACTCAGAAAAAGTTCATAATCTTCAAAGACTTGATATATGGGAAATAATACGGCATTTCGAGTGTTTATTTGATGCGGCGCACCCCCTTAAATTCCTGGAAGATGCAATTTCAAATTAAATAATCTTGTATCGCCGCACATTAATGTACAAGTAGATTTCAATAGTCTTGTGGACCTCACGGTCGACAGAGGCCCAAAGGTTTCCAATACCCTCTTTGCAAACGAATGAATTCGTAGATTTGTGTGCAGAACTAGGGCAGGTAGATATTTGGAGGTATCTCCAGGTCGAGTTTTTACTTTCTTCTCTAATCTGCAGAAATGGCAAAGGAGGTTTGATCACTTCCTCAGACCCTGCAGCAATTTAAGATTCGGTGGTGTCCTGTGCAATTGGAAATATTGCCATTTCTAACCATGCAGTGGTATACTTATTGGCTAAGAGCATGGACAATACAAAGGTGCAGAGACACTGGCAAACTGTCCCTTTATTCTGCAGGGTTATAGGTTCACTGTCTATTTCTATAACGATTCCAGAGCTTCCTGAGGCATTAATTCAGGTTCAGCCAGTAATCCATCCACTCTCTGGGAAACAGCTCAGGTTTCTGACAAGGAAGTAGTTATTTCTTTGGAAGCTGCAGAATAGGGAGCAGCAGCACTTGCTCGAGACACGATTGCATGCTGGAGAGAGGGCATACTTCAATCAACCCTCGGTGGCTGAGCGACAGAGGAACACAATGCTTCGGTCTGCATTGAATTCCGTGCTCATTTAGAGAGCCAAGAAGGAATTTGCTTTTGTAAAACTAAGGTTGTTTGAGCATGGTGATAAGCCGGGCAAGTGTTTAACGTATCTTGCCAGGAAAAAGAGCGTCTCTCATGTCATCACCTCAATTGGGAAAGGGATGGGGACCCTTACATGCAATTCCAAAAAGTTTAATGCAGAAATTCGGTCAGTTAACTCCGAACGATATCAGACTCAACTTTGTGAGGATAGATTTAGTAAGATGGAGTATTTTTTCAAGAATTTGGATCTTCCATGAGTAACCTCTGAAGAAGTGTCTGCATTAATGTATCATTGCCAGTGCTGGATGTCCAGGACGCTGTGAAGCAACATCAGAGTGAAAGACGCCCAATCCTGACAGCCTTCCCAATGAATATTGTCAGGACCATGTTCAATCACTCATACAGTCATTCTGCCTATCGCCATCCTTAAAAGAGGAAAATCGATCTCTTATTCTGAAGAAAGTGAAACCCATAGAGGACTGTGATTTTTACAGGCCCATTTCACGATTAACTGGCGATTTTAAAATCCTATCTGAGACCCTTGCATTTAGCCGGGAAACTGTGCTGCCTTCCATTGTCAAAGAGTACCAGACTGACTCTACAAATGGCTATTCTTCCAACAATGTTAGGAGATTACTCAATGTGATTCAAGCGTGTCAACAACAATCTGTAAAGGGCTTAAAGGTCTGTTTAGATGCAGAGAAGGCATTTGATTGGGCTGAGTGGTCACGTGTCATCTATATATTAAAACAGTTTGGTCCAGGTGAAGTTTTATCAAGTGGGTGAGGGTGCTTTATAGCGATCTTCTGGAAGCGGTTCTCACAATTGATGTGCGATCCAGTAATTTTCATATTTCTCGAGGTAGTCGACAAAGTTGTCCCCATTCGCCATTGTTGTTCACATTGGTGATAGCGTCACTGGTGGAGGCCGGCCATACGGGCTTTACAATTGACTGCAGATCTTCCAACATTATTACGAGATTACTCAATATAATTCAAGTGTGCAACAACGGTAAGTGGTATTTTTCGATGCAGAGAAGGCATTTGATTGTGTTCATTGGTGGTATGTTTTCTATGCATTACAACAGATTGGTCGAGGCGAAGCTTTTTATCACGTTGGTGAGAGTCCTTTATAACGATCTTCTGCTCGCTGTTCTCACCAAAGGTGAGCGATCCAGTAATTTTCTATAAACAATCTATGATATTGTATCCTTTCGTCAATGTTGTTTACAATGTTGATAGAGCCACTGGATGAGGACACCCGTCGGGACACCAACATATCTGCCCCAGACATGGGGTAAGAGTCAAATAAGATTACATTGCATGCGGATGATGCTCTAATCTTTTTATCAAATCCCCCAGTATTCGTACCTCACCTGATGCAATGCATCAATTCGTTTGGCGCCTATTCCAGCTATATGATTAACTTTACAAATTCGATGGCCGTGGCAACTGGAGGTCTGATGGAAATACCCGTTGCCGTGTGTGAATCCCGATATCGTTTTAAAGGTAGCATGGGGTTGTGAGGTCCTCTATTTAGATATATTCATTGCTCTTTGATCATTCATTTTACGTGAACGTTGGCCATTTTTGTCAAAATTGAAACAAGAGCTTCGAAGATGGGAGGCACTTCTAATATCTTGGTGGGTCGGATAGATCTAGTTAAAATGATTGTCCTTCCTCATTTGTTCTCTCCTGTGCGAATGCTTCCTTTGATGTATCCCAGACAAATATTTAGGAATTCAATGTCTAGTTTAGCTCTTTAATTTGGCATTTTAATTGATACCTTATCGAAATAACAAAATTTCAACTGTCCCACAGACTGTTGGAGGAGGCTGGCCCTCATATTAAAAGCTTACAATTAATCCCTCTTTTATCCTATGTTAGCAACTAGTCCTGGACTCGGCGTCAATATGGTTAGATATTGAAGCATCTCAGGTAAAGTGCTCCCGTATTCGTCTGCTGTTCTGAGAAAAAAACCCATGAAAGTTAAGGAGTATTGTCATAACTCAATAATTATCAATACTGTTACAAAATAGAGGGCAATGCGTCATCTCTAGGACAACACAGCCAAAACCACATTTCTTCCCCCTATACTTGGCATACTGGGTTGTTAACCAGTAATAATGGATTCTGGTTTTAAAATGTGGGCAGCGAATCTGCAATCTGCTTGGCAGATTTAGAATCAGAAAACACCCTACAGTGTGGATACAGGCCAATGGGCTCAACACGTCCACACACACACGAACGAGTATCCCACCCAGACCGATTCCAGTACCATCCTATATTTTAATGCTGAGATCCCACTCTCAGACAGTCCATTATATCATTAGTTGGAGAGTGGACTGTCAGACGAGCCTGTGTGGCTTTGTGATGTCAAAGAAAGAGAGTTGGTGTTCAGATCTCTTGAGAGACCTGGAAGGATATTTGTAAAAATACAAAGAGGATTTCAATTTGTAATAGGACCCATGTCATGCAGATAAAGCTGCTTCATCGAGTCTATCAGGCCAGGAGTGGCTCTCACACTTCAAAGTGGAGTTATCGTCAACATGTCCTAAATACAGAATGACTACGGACACTCTTATTGATTGCCTGTGGCCACAGGCTTCGTATACAATGGAGGGCAGTTTTCGGTGTGATAAGTGAGGGTCTTGGGGACCGAATTGGCGAAGGACCCGGTTAGTCTTTTCCAGTGACTGTCCAGGGTACCTTCTGCAGATGTGCATGGGGAGAAAAAAAAGATAGCATCATTACTTTCTGTGGTAGAAAAATATTTTGTTCTGTTAGGTGTCTGAAAACGCCTCTGATCTGTAAGGTTGGCATAAGCTGTTCATGGAGCATATCACTTTGGACTTTCTCACAAGCAGATACAGGCTTATCTCCCACTCTAATAAGGGCTTTTGTATGGCCATGGCGGTCTTTTCTAATGAATCTAATATATAGATAGGAAGAATTACGAACGTATGAATGTACACTATGTAAAGCCCTCGAAGAACGAGACCTGTCATGTCGTTATGCTGAGCTCCATGATTTATTTATCACTTTTATTTATTTTTGTTTTTCTTCAATCCGATGGCTGTATTTACCTTGCTGCTTTGTATGTACATGCCCATTTGTGTAATGCTGCTCAATTTGTACAGTTTTTGAGTTGTGTTGTTGTTAGTTTATTATAACAGTAATAAATCTCTTTCTCAATAAAAAAAACATTTAAAGAATTAAAATGTTAACATTGTTAGAGAGTCCCAAATTACTCTCATTGGACAGACCACAAAATGTCGTTTAAATTAAGGATCAGCACATTTCGGGGGAGGGATGAGATTGAGAAAGCAGCCTCTTAATGGTAACCTCAGTCAGTGTGGGGAATTCAGTCTGTGAATTTGACCTGTCTCTACATCACAAACCAGCAGTCAAGCCAACTGAGTGGGAGACGATTACTAACTGAGATATGATTTCGAAAACCATAAAATGCATTTAGATTTTTGATTGGTCTGTGTAAAGCGTGCTTACTATTACATGAAAGGATAAACCTGATCGAATATATTGGAGAGTCAGTCCTCTTGGGAAATGCTTCCCGAACACATCTTCGATGAAAACCTGGGTAAAAGTGCCTGAGTGTCGTCTGGTCAGTGACAGGAACACAGGGGGTTGAATGAATGAAAGTTCCCGTAACATGGAGCTGAGAAAACATACAGATCAGCCGTGATCGAATTAAATGCTAAACCACAATTGAATGGCTGTATGGACTCACGATGGATTTGAATTGCAAGTGATTTTAAAAATATACCAATCTACTCCTCCCTTTTATATTTCCACACTGGGGCATTGGGGCATTTTCCTGAAACTGGGAATTAATTAGAACATTATTTGGGGCATTCCTTCATCGGCACTCTTCACAACATTCTCTAACAGTTTAGGGGGTATTACAGAAGCAAGACAGAGAGAGGGAACATCCTGCCTGCAGCAGTGAGAGTGGTTCTGCCTGCAACAGTGAGCATGGGTCTTGTTCGGGGTTTAGCGCGATAACAGACATGCTGTGAGTTAGAGAGGGCAGAGCGAATCTAGTGGCATTTATCCTGACAGCGTGGGGAAGTTTATTGATTCTTGTCGTGTATTGCTGGATACTGCACCGAGCTGTGTTTTGAGCTCAGACCATGGGTCGGATAGGTTTGGTAGCTGGCCACCACTCCGCCGCAGTAAGCGAATTGTCCCCTCTCTACTAGCCCATCCATAGGCCCTCCACACTCCTGTCGACAACCATTTGAATGACTGCCTCCTGTCCCTGTAACCTAGTCTGGTCCAGCTGAATGACTGCTTTCTGTTCCTGTGTACCAGTCTCGAATAGTTGAGAGATTGCCTCCTGTCCCCGTGTACCAGACTCTAGTAGATGAATGACAGCCTCCTGCCCCTGTGTCCAAGTGTCGAGCAGTTGAATGATTGCCTCTTGTTTATTTGTACTAGTCCCGAGCAGTTGAATGATTGCCTGCTGTTCCTGTCTCCTAGTCTTGGGCAGATGAATGACTGTCTCTTGTTCCTCTGCCCCAGGTTTGTGAAAATAGATGTTCTCCTCCTGTTCGTGAGTAAAAAGCTCCAATAGCTGTTCGCTCTCCTGCTTCTCCTGAGTAACGGGCTCCATCAGCTTTGTGCTATACTGCTGCTCCTTTCGAGTGGAATTCATGAACTAATTGGTCTCTTCCACAGCTTCTGTTGACTGAAAACCTTTCTCCTGCTTCTGTAACACATTCTCAAAATCTAAATGTTGTACTTTTGTATTTTACTCTGAGTAATTCAGCAAGCAAGCTGACTGACAGATTTCTGAAGCTGAATAATCTCTTCCTGTTCATTTGTTACACACTCAGGAGAGAACAGTGTCTCAGAGATGTACAGCACAGAAAATGAAAACTCTTCAGTCCAGGTTGTCCAAGCCGACTAGATATCAGAACTTAATCTCGTCCCGTTTGTCAGAACTTTGCCCATATATGTCTGAAAGCTTTCTATGCATGTACACATCGAAATGCCTTTTAAATTGTGTAGTTTTACCTGCTTCCACACCCTCTTATGGTTGCTCACTCTACACGTACAGCAACCTCTGTGTAAAAAAGTTGGGCCTCATTTCTCACTTTTAAATCTTTCCCCTCTCCTCAAAACTTTGTCGTCTAATTTTTGACCTCCCCACACTGGGAAAAAAGATGTTGACAACTTTCCTTATCTATGCCGTTTATGATGGCAAATAACTCTAAGAGGTCACCCCACAGACTCAACACTTAAAAATGGTCCCAGTCGATTAATAAATGGCAATGTATAAACTACTGATCCTTGTGGCACGCCAATGGACACAGGCCTCTAATTTCAATGAACAAACATGCACGTGCTGTCTCCAACCTTCTTCAAATTTTGTATCTAATCTACTAGCTCATCCTGGATTTCAAGCAGTCTAAACTTGCTAACCAATCTAGCATGCAGAACCATGTCGATGTCTTACTGATATTCATGAAGACAATATCGACTGCCCTGCCTTCAAAAATTACCTTAATCACTTCTTCTTCAAAAAATTCAACAAGTCACTGAAACGCGATTTCCCACGGACAAACCCTCTTCATTGCAGGCTCTTCCAGATACATATATAGCCTTTCCCTCATTGTCCCCTCCCACAATTTTGTCATCATTGATTTCAGGCTCACTAGTCTATAATTCCATGTTTTTTCTTACTTTCTTAAATAATGGCACTATGTTAGCAGCTAGGCGAAAGTGAGGACTGCAGATGCTGGAGATCAGAGTCGAGATTAGAGGGGTGCTAGGAAAGTACAGCAGGTCATGCAGCATCCGAGGAGCAGGAAAATCGACGTTTCGGGCAAAAGACCTTCATCAGCACCACTCTAATCTAGACTGTGACAGCAGACATCCAGTCTTTTGGCACCATACCTCTGGCAATCGACGAGACACACATATCAGCAAAAGACTTAGAGATCAATTGCCAAGCTTTCCACGAAGTTCTGGGAGTCAACCGATCAGGTCCGAGTGTTTTGTTCATCTTTATGTGCTTTAAATGGTCCAGCACTTCTTGCAAGACAGCACTTTTCAAGATGTCACAAAGTATTTCTCCAAGTTCTCTCGCTCTTGTCGTCTACTATACAGTAAAAATTGAGGGGGAAAACGCGTTTAGTATCTCACCCATCTCCTGTGGTTCCACACATAGACAGTTTTTCTGATCCTTAATGGTCCCTATTCACTCCCTAGTTAATCTTTTTACGTATTTGTCGAATTTCTTCAATACCTTGTTAACCCTACTTACAAAGCCATCTCATGTCCGAAGGGTTCTGATCCGAAAGCTCTTTTGACTTTCCACGTAGTGCCCTTATACTCCTCTGGGGATTCACTCGGTCCCAGCTCTGTTTTCCTGACGGATACTTCTTTCCTTTCCTTGAAGAGGGCATCAATAGAACTGGCCATTCAGCAAACCCTGAACTTGTTCACCTTGCCCATCTCACTGATAGGAACACCTTGCCTATGGAAACGCAGCATCTAATTTTTCAATGCCTTCCATTTTCCAACCATCTCTTTAAATGTGAATAAGGTCTCTCAATCAGCCTTTCAACGGGCTTGCCTGACACTTTCAAAATTGGCCTTACTCCAAACTGCCAGACGAGGTGGGATTGAGGTTCTTAAGGAAGGGTTATTAGAAATCCTGCAGAGTGTTTAAAAAGATAAGTACCCTGTGCCGGATGGGATTTATCCTAGGATCCTCTGGGAAGCCAGGGAGGAGATTCCCGAGCCTTTGGCTTGAATCTTTTCAGTCGTTATTGTCTACAGGAATAGTGCCAGAAGACTGGAGGATAGCAAATATGATTCCACTGTTCAAGAAGGGGAGTAGAGACAACCCTGGTAATTATAAACCAATGAACCTTACTTCAGTTGTTGGTAAAGTGTTGGAAAGCTGAGAAGAGATGGGATTTATAATTATCTGGAAAATAATAATTTGATTAGGGATAGTCAGCACGCTTTTGTGAAGGGTAGGTCGTGCCTCACAAACCGTACTGAGTTCTTTGAGAAGGTGACCAAACAGGTAGATGAGAGTAAACCGTTTGATGTGGTCTCTATGGATTTCAGCAAGGCGTTCGGTAAGGTTCCCGACAGTAAGCTATTGTACAAAATGCAGAAGAATGGGATTGTGGGAGATATAGCAGTTTCGATCAGTAATTTGCTTGCTGAAAGAAGACAGAGGGTGGTGGTTGATGGGAAATGTTCATCCTGGTGTCCTGTTACTAGTGTTGTACTGCAAGGGTCTGTGTTGGGTCCACTGCTGTTCATCATTTTAATAAATAGGGCGCAGAAGGGTGGGTTAGTAAATTTGCAGAGGACACTAAGGTCGGTGGAGTTGTGGATAGTTACGAAGGATGTTATAGGTTACAGAGAAACATAGATAAGATGCAGACATATAAGATGATCAGAGTATTAGATAGGGTGGACAGGGAGAGCATTTTTCCAAGTATGGTGACGGCATGCACGAGGGGGCATAGCTTTAAACTGAGGGGTGATAGAAATAGGACAGATGTCAGAGGTAGTTTCTTTACTTAGCGAGTAGTAAGGGTATGGAATCCTTTGCCTGCAACGGTAGTATATTCGCCAAATTTATGTACATTTAAGTCGTCATTGATCAAGCATATGATGTACGTGGAATAGTAGAGGTGAGATGGGCTTCAGATTGGTATGACAATTCGGCGCAACATCGAGGGCCGAAGGGCCTGTACTGCGCTATAATGTTCTATGTTCTATGTAATGTTGACATCAGGTCTGTTATTTTCCTTAACTATCTTAAAGCTAATATTTATGGACTAACTGACTGGAAAGGTTTAATGAACTCCGCCTGTCCCTTTGTATCAGTTGCGAGAGGTTGAGTGGTCTACTGTGCCTCTGTATCAGGCTTGAGTGGCTGAATGGCCTCCTCCTATCCCTCTGAATCATTCCCACCAAGTTTAATGGCCTCTTCCTGTCCCTCTGTCACAGACTCAAGAGTTTGAATGACCTCCTACTATCCAACTGCAGCAGACTCGAGAGGCTGAATGTCTTCCTCCTCTTCCCATGTGACTGGCCTGAGAGACTGAATGGTCTTCTCCAGTAATCTGAAACAGGCACATGGGCACAGAATTGATTCCTGCTGTGCCTGAGTACCAGTCTCAGTGCTCTGAATAATGTCTGATTTTAATGGAAGGATTTGATAACGGAGCATTAAAACCAGGAGCAGCATTGCGCAATGTCAATGGGCAATAAATATTGTGACCCTGGTTTATGATCTCTAGAAATTTCCACACCAGATATTTTAAGAAGCTGATCTGTTATTTTGTACTTGTCACCTTTTATAAACGGGATGGAACATATATAACCCTGAAGCGGTCTGGCAATATTCTCGCATACAAGAAAGGTTGAGTAAAATGTTTGAAAATTTATGGCACGTCCCTTAGCAAACGCCATAAAATCCATCGAGATCGAGTAAATGTTTCCTTTTGTTGTGATTTTAAAAGTGATGTCACGAAGGTGTTAACTGAATCTGTTTGTTCGGTGACTGTGATTAATCCCAGTCTCCAAGAATTATAATTATCCCAGTGGATGGTTTCCATCGTTTAAGGATAAATGTGCTCTGTCAATGTGTTATCGCAATGTGTATATGCGGGAGCATCACCAACAGCACTTACAGGTATCAGCAGCTCCAGAGAGAGGGCGAGGGGAGATCCAAACCTGAGTACATGCGATTGGAATGTTATAACATTGGTTCGGGATTTGAGCAAGGTAGATGGGAATATTGTAAGAATGATCAGGAGTTTATCTTGGGATGTTTGGTTTTTTTCTGCATATTATTAACGGCTGTCATTATCATGGCGGACTCTGTATGCACTTCACATTATTCAATATTTTTATTATCCAGTCCTGGCTTTCGTCG
Source organism: Chiloscyllium plagiosum (assembly GCF_004010195.1). Classification (NCBI taxonomy): domain Eukaryota; kingdom Metazoa; phylum Chordata; class Chondrichthyes; order Orectolobiformes; family Hemiscylliidae; genus Chiloscyllium; species Chiloscyllium plagiosum. The sequence goes on along the minus strand of NC_057717.1, from coordinate 63,014,090 downwards.
GTGTCCCTGGTAAGTTTTGCTGTTCAATCATTAACTCTACAAATCATGTTTCACTATAACACTGTTCTTTTAATTGATTCTACTGTCCTTGCCACAGTTTTTTTTTATCCTGCTGAGACTCTGAATCCAGATTTTACTTTACAAACCATTACAAACTGCGTCAATGAACTTGACATTTCACTCTCTCTCCGCTTGCTTCTGGCAGCGTTTCTCATGGCTCTCCATATTGACCTACTCAGTTTCAGCTGTAATCCGCAATTCATTGTTTCACTGCCCTTGCAAGCGAAATATTGGGAGCATGGAGACCACTGTCGTCTCTTCTAATTGCAAACGCTCTTTCGTTCCTCCGACTCAATCCCACCCATGGTTAATATTTGACTTCTGCTGACGATACTTCACTGTCAAAACCCATCTGCTATTTGATTCTTGATCTATGAAATTATGTTTTATGATGGCAATAATTCGCCACTGAGACTCCCGGCTTCAACTTATATTCTTAAGTACCTCCTGACACCTATCCATGTAAAGTCCCTCTCTCTCTGTCTCTCTCTGTCCATTAATCGAACTCCAACAGTTGTTCATCTTTTAACTGATTTCCTCCATGCACGTTCTCTCGCAGACCATGATTTTCACATCGATCACTGTTCAGGACACACGCACACACATGTATACATAAAACCCCTTGCCTTGTGCTGATGCATGGCAATGCCGAAACACAAATCTGTGGGAGACCCTTTTACTGTCATTCGCAGTATGGTCTACAAATCTTCCTGTGTTTGTCAGTTAGTGAGTGCAAGCGGCGCAGCAATACACTGGCAAATGTTGGGAATACTCCCAATGCTGGGTACATAGTCCAGCTTAATGAGCAATACACTGGCATAGTCTGCACAGCTTTCCATGTTGAGCTGTCGGCTTGTCCCAGTATATACTGTCTGAGCTGGTTCTGTGAGGCAGATTCAGAATTTTAAGTAACAAGTTATTTCAGCTGATCTGGCATTGCCTTTATTCAACGTTCTCATTCGTGTGATTGGACTCTCGAAAGTCCCATTACTCTATTTAGAACCACACTCTTGTCTGTTTCTCCATATTTCAACAACATGTGGTGTGTTTATCTTTATTATCGAAACAAATGCATAAATAGAACATAGAACATAGAACAGTACAGCACAGAACAGGCCCTTCAGCCCACGATGTTGTGCAGACCACTGATTCTCATGTATGCACCCTTAAATTTCTGTGACGATATGCATGTCTAGGAGTCTCTTAAATGTCCCCAATGACCCTGCCTCCACAACTGCTGCTGGAAACGCATTCCATGCTCTCACAACTCTCTGTGTAAAGAACCCGCCTCTGACATCCCCTCTATACTTTCCTCCAACCAGCTTAAAACTATTACCCCTCGTGTTAGTCATTTCTGCCGTGGGAAATACTCTCTGGCTATCGACTCTATCTATGCCTCTCATTATCTTGTATACCTCAATTAGGTCCCCTCTTCTCCTCCTTTTCTCTAATGAAAAAAGTCCAAGCTCAGTCAACCTCTCCTCATAAGATAGCCCTCCATTCCAGGCAGCGTCCTGGTAAACCACCTCTGAACCCTCTCCAAAGCATCCACATCTTTCCTATAATAGGGCGACCAGAACTGGACGCAGTATTCCAAGTGAGGTCTAACCAAAGTTTTATAGAGCTGCAACAAGATCTCATGACTCTTAAACTCAATACCCTGTTAATGAAAGCCAAAACACCATATGCTTTCTTAACAACCCTGTCAACTTGGGTGGCCATTTTAAGGGATCTATGTACCTGCACCCCAAGATCCCTCTGTTCCTCCACACTGCCAAGAATGCTATCCTTAATCCTGTACTTAGCTTTCAAATTCGACCTTCTAAAATGCATCACCTCGAAATTATCCAGGTTGAACTCCATCTGCCACCTCTCAGCCCATCTCTGCATCCTGTCAATGTCCCGCTGCATCCTACAACAGCCCTCTATCCTGTCAACGATACCTCCGACCTTTGTTTCATCTGCCATCTTGCTGACCCATCCTTCAATCCCCTCACCAAGTCATTAATAAAAATTACAAACAATAGAGGCCCAAGGACAGAGCCCTGTGGAACACCACTCACCACAGACTTCCAGGCAGAATATTTTCCTTCTACTACCACTCGCTGTCTTCTGTTGGCCAGCCAATTCTGTATCCAGACAGCTATGTTCCCTGAATGAGCATACCTTGGGGAACCTTATCAAATGCCTTGCTGAAGTCCATATACACCACATCCACAGCTCGACCCTCATCAACGTTTCTAGTCACATCCTCAAAGAACTCGATTAGGTTTGTGAGGCATGACCTGCCCCTCACAAAGCCGTGTTGATTGCTTTTAATCAAGCCATGCTCTTCCAGATGGTCATAAAAAACCTATCCCTCAGAATCCTTTCTAACACCTTGCAGACGACAGACGTGAGACTTGCTGGTCTGTAATTTCCGGGGATTTCCCTATTTCCTTTCTTGAAGAGAGGAATTACATTTGCCTCTCTCCAGTCCGCAGGTACGACTCCAGTGGACAGTGAGGATGCAAAGATCTTCGCAAGTGGCGAAGGACAAATCTGGTCCGGGCCTGGCGACTTGTCAATCTTAATGTTTGACAACATTTTCAGCACATCAGCTTCCTCTATCTCTATTCATTTCAGCATGCACACCTGCCCTTCAAAGGTTTCATTCACTACAAAGTTCGTTACTTTCGTAAAGACAGAAGCAAAAAACTCATTGAGGGCTTCCCCTTCCTCCTCAGACTCCACACACAAATTCACTATGCTATTCCTGATCGGGCCTACTCTTTCTTTGACCATTCTCTTATTCCTCACATAAGTGGACAGGAAGCACGGCGAATAGGTCCTTGGAAAATCGACGACAGGTTTAGATAGAGGATCTACATTTGGTGCAGACTTATTGCCCGAAAGGCCTGTTCCTGTGATGTGATTTTCTTTGTTTTTTTTTTGTTCCTTGCAAATATTCTTAAAAATCTACTATTGATATTTAAAAGGAAAATGAAAACAAATGTGGAACAGTGATTATGTGGACAGGATAATTTATTGTAGAGAACAAAAACCTGACAGGGAAACTAAACAGTTATATTACGTTTGTCTGCATGGAAGAAGATCCAGAAAAAATCCCAGAAAGACCAAGTGACGATGGGCGCTTATTAACTAAGACGAAAATCAATCATATTCGTAACGAAGTAATATTAAGACACATTGCTGGATTGCGGATGTTTAAGTCTGACGGACCAGATGTCCTTCGTACCGAAATTTCGGAGGAAGCAGCAATGGACCTAATGATTGCATTGGGGATTCAGGGATGGAATTCGAGTAGATGGGCTCGGAAGCTCTTTTACAGATTGTTATAAGATGCGAATAGGGATTGACGGTTTTATCTGGTATAACATTGGAAAAGTCCCTATGTCAGGGTGAGTTGTATAGCAAGCTGCTGTTGGAGAAAAGGGAGGAACGGCGCTGATGCAAACATTTTAATAGAATCCGTTCACAGAGGTGGTGCCAGTAGACTGGACAACACCCTTGATGGGAAGGCTGGTCGAAATGAACCAGGAAAATAGAGACCAGTGTGTATTAGAACAGTTTTAGGGTAACTAAAGTACGTAGCTGGCTGCAGAATACTCTTTGTACGACTGGTAACCATCGTACACTACTGTTACACAGAGACCACTGCTGTGCCCCTTGTTATTTGTGGTATTCATAAATGACGTTGGTGTGAATGTGGAATCGGGAGTGTGGTCAGTGTGATAAGTAAGTTTATACTTGATACAAAGATTGCCTGGGTGGTCGGCACTGAGGGGGAGGGTCTTATGTTGCAGGAAGATATAGATAGAATGCTCAGATGGGCAGATTAGTGGCAGGTGGATTCTAACCCTGAAAAATATGAGGTGATGTAATTTGGCAGCAGGAACCAGACAGGGGAGTGGCAGCATACTAGGAGGTTCAGAGGGTGTTTCTCCACAAATCTCTGAATTTGACTAGATAGGGTGATCGGTTATTAAGAAGTCACTGGCAGTAGTAAATATAGCGTTTACTCATCAAGATGCAGATCGTAAGAGCTATATGGAAAAATGTTTCTGCCAATGTGGAATGATGTGTACAGTTCTGCGAGCCACATTACTGGAACGATGTGATTGCACTGGATGGGGTGCAGATGAAATTCAAACAGACGTTCCCAGCGATGGAGCATATCAGCTATGAAGAAAGGCTGAATAAGCTCGGGTCATTTGCTTTGGAGCAAAGAAGGCTGAAGGTGGTGGGATTCGGAAGGACAAGGTTCCGAGGAGAATGGACAGTGTGCACAGACAGCAGCGAATCCTTTTATTCAAAGGTTCAAGAACTATGGAATACACATTTAAATTGAAGGGTTCAAGGTTCAATACAGGGTTCGAGGATTGTTTTCACCCAGATGATGTTGTGGATTTGGAATGCACTTCAAGACTGTGCAGTTGTCACAAAAATTATTTTAAAAAAGTAATTGGGCTTGCACCGAGAGTATCATAGCTGTCCCGGCAACGGGTCTTGTGTCGGAACGTGGGACTAATTTAGGCGGTGTTGTATTTCTGACGGTACAGATTCCATGCTTCTCCGACTGCATGATTGTGCAAAATTAACTATTAAACAGATTAAGGCAGGAAATAATGGTTTTCTGGAACCGAAGTTTCAGATTTGAGAGAAGCAAATATAACCATAATATTTCCAAAGGAGGCAGGGAGACAGCAGGAAATTGCAGTCTGCTGAGCACCAAAGAAGCAGTCACAACAATACAAGAGTCTATTCTAAAGGATGCATAACCAGGGAACTTTGAAAATTAAATTAATTAAAACGTAATGAATATAGGTGAAGGCAATATCAAATTATTAAAGGCGAATCATAGTTGACAAACAGACTAGTGAATAAATTATGGGTGAAGCAATCGATGTTGTGTATTTTGATTTTCACAAACATTTTTGATGATCTCCCAAGTCGAGTGTTGTGACAATGCTTCTCCTTTAACAAGGTTAAGCTGTCCTTGGCGTTTTTCTTAAAAACAGAGATGTCGTAAAAGCAGCGTTTCCGAACAATCTGGGTTTGACTATGAGGGAATTATTTGAACGACAAAATAAAATTTGTACAATGAGGAGCTAGCTGTCCTAGATGTGGCCCTGTGTAATGAGAAAGGAATAATTAATAACTTCATTGTTATAGATCCTCTTCGAAGGAATTATCACAGTCTGGTTCAATTTAGAATAGAGTTAGAGACTATGAAAATAAAATCCAGTTCCATGGTCCTGTGCTTAAACAAGTAACACTGCAATAGAGAGAGATGGAGGACCTAGGCTAAAGTAGACTGGGAGCAAATACTTTATGGTGAGAGAGTTGACGAGGAGTGAAGGACTTACAAAACAATTTCTTTCAAATTCCAAAGCAAAAATTTATTCCAGGGAAAAGGAAGGATTGTGCCACGCGTGTCTAAGGATATTAAGGAAGTCTACCGTATTGAAAGAGAAGGCATACAAAGTGACGAAAGAGTATATGAAAATGGAAGATTGTTAAAATTTTAAACGTCAAAGAAATCCACAAAAAGTACTATAATGAAAGGTAAGATGAATCATGAGAAAAAGCACAGAATATAAAAACAGACAGCAGAAGTTTCTATAAATATATAAAATGATTTAGAATGGCTAAAGTGAACTTTGGTCCTTTCGAGAATGAGAAGGGTCATTTAGTAATGGGATGTGATTAAACGTCAGAGGCATTGAACAAGTATTTTGTGACGGTCTTCACAGTGTGTGAGTAATAACATGTCAGTAATTGATAAAGCGATGAAGGTAGGTGAGGACCTGGAAACAATCATTATTATGGAAATGCGGTGTTGGGCATCCTAATGGAGCTGAGGATAGGCATGTCTCCTGGACCTGATGGAATGCATCTCAGAACACGAAAAGTGATGGAGGGAGAAATAGCAAGTAGACTTGTGCTAATTTCCCAAAATAGATATGTTTGAACAGTAAATTAATTAAGGCATAGGGTAAGAGCCCAGGTAAGTGGATGGGAATTCAAGAAAAAACAAATGTGATCCTTTTGAGTGGCAGAGCAGGCTGGAAGGGTCAGATGGCCTCCACCGGCTCCTCTGCTTTAGTTTGTTTGGTTTGGCGTTTATTAGGCTGGCACAACTGAAAGTAAGGGGCCAGTTGTGAAGCTGCTGAACCCGAAGAAGCAGTACCGCACTGATCATCAGAAACTCCGACATCTCTCCGGCAAGAACCTGTTATTTGATTTTTTTTTTCCTTTTTTGCCATGGGTGTTTATTGGGATTGTTGCAAATACTTTGAACAACTTCATTAACTTGCGATAATGGGTTCAAGTTTCAGATAGGCTAAGTTATTCAAAATTCTATCCTCTTTTGTTTGTGGTTCATTTGGTAATCTTGCAAAGAAATACTGTTGTGTTAAAAACTAAGTGTTTGCTTGGCTGCACCACTCCTGGAATATCCAAATTACAACTGCTTAAGATAACATACAGAATTTGGAGTGGAAAGCAGGGACTGGAGGGATAATCCAGAAATTGATATTTGGGCCCCAGATAATCAGAAAGCAGATCACACTTTTGTTCAAGTGTATTAAATGCAATCTTTCCAAATCTGCTGATGCCATAAAAGTGAGATTATGAGTTGGTGAGGAACATTTAAAGAAGTTCCAATGTGATTGAAACAAGTAAACTGAATAGGCAAATACGTGGGAGAGGGAGAGCAATATGGATGGACGTGGCATTGAGTAATTTGGTGGGAAAACAGAATGGGTGGTTAACATTTCAAAAGAGATTAATGTAAACATACTGGATTGTGAAATTCTTATGTGCATACGTTGGTTGACTTCTTCAGTGAACTCCGAAGCTCATGCATGGCAGTTTTGAAGCCAGAAGTTAATATCAGGAATGGCATTGGCACACTGACCAGTGTGCATAGATCTATCAAATGGGTAGCTGGAACATTGAAGTTGATATTGATTTCAATGCATCCCACCACTGAAAACAATACTGCAGGAGCAAAAAGCCATTAGGAAGATAATTGATGTGTTGATCTACACTTCAAGTGGATTTGATTGGATGAGTAAGGGTGTCTTTCTGCAGCTGTACAGGCCTTGGTGAGACCAGTCTTGTGTGCAGTTTTGCTCTCAAATAAAGTACAAACTTGACATTGAGGGAGTCCAGCGAAGAATGACCAGACTGATATCTGGGATGACAGGCTGTAGTGGGAGCAGGGTTTGTGTCGACTGGGCCGTTATTCCCTCTGGGTTCAAGAACATGAGTGGAGATCACAGTGAAGTATATAAAATCCCCTGGTGGAAAGTCTAAACCAAGGTGCTACCATATTATTTACAGCAGTCCACGCTGCATTGAGACGAGAACAAATGTCAGCAC
>NC_057717.1:62991141-63006141 GCF_004010195.1 Chiloscyllium plagiosum | reverse complement strand
CGTAATCCGTCTGTTGCACAAATACAGGAGAATGACATGAAACCGTTTCAGATGCTTTGATGTGAACGGGAGGAAATAATTGAGCCACCTGTCTGTTGTATGGGAACAGGAGACTACCAATCTCTCTCTCTCTCTCTCTCTCTCAATGCCATTTCACGGATACGGGGAGGAGTCTGTTCAGTATCTCAATCGTGTTGTGGAGGTACTTGAGGAGACATTTCAGTCACTCGAAATGTTGCACTGCAGCAGCAAGATTCCGTAAGTCACCAAACCACTCATCCAGCAGCGGGCAAGAACTTTCGACCTTGAACGGCTTGATCTGGAACAGGGGAAGGACATTCAGCCCATTGATACTGTAATGAAAGAAGACCAGGAGGACATTCAGCCGATCGAGCCAATATTGTAGGAGCACCAGGAGGACATTCAGCCGATCGAGACAATATTGTAGGAGCACCAGGAGGACATTCAGCCCATCGAGACTGTAATGCAGAAACAACAGGAAGACATTCAGCCCATCGTGACTGTAATGGAGGGACACCAGGAAGGACATAAAGCTCATCGAGTAAGTAACCCTGGAACAGTATGAGGCCATTCAGCAACTGATGCCTCTTACACAGCAATAAGACAGATCGTTTATAGCTTTGTGCCTGTCACACAGGTATTAAAAGGTAACGTAGACGTTACAGAAAGCAATGAACTTAGAATAACCAATTTCACGAGAGAATAAAAGGAAGTGAAATAATATTAGGATTGAATGCAAATTGTGAGGCTAATTTAATAAGGAACTAATAACAGGAGATTGACAAGTTCTAACCATAGTCAATCATAGTCAACATGATTTTATGAAGAATCAATCGTGTTTCAATTATTTGCCTGAGGTCTGTTTTAAAAAAAAAACATGTGACAATCAAGTTGGAGGATGGGGATACGATAAACGTATTATACCTAGACTTCCAGAGGCATTGCAAAATGTGCCTCACAAAAGATTATGCAAAATAAGAGCACATGCGGTTAGTAAAAGATTATTTGCTTGGAGAGAGGATTGACTAATCAGGATATGAATGTGCTGGTGTTTGACTGGCTTGAACAAGGTCAAAAATCACACGACACCAGATTGCAGTCCAACAGGATTATTTGAAAACCCTAGCTTCTGGAGTGTTGCTACTTAAACAGGTGTTAGTGAGAGAGGATGATGTTCGACACAGAATCTATATGGAAAAGATCAAAGGGTTGTACTACTCATATGATTTAATTGAACACACTCGATGGTTTTTATTTCTTTAATTCGTTAGAATGGAGGTGCAGGATTTGATTGATTAATATGCAAATCCCAGAATTTCTTTCAATTCAAGAGAGAGCGACAGAGAGAGAGAGAAGGGTTGTCTGGGGAGATGGGGAGAAAGTGAGTGTGTGTAAGGGGTAGACTGAGAGTGTATGTGTCCAAGTTAAGACATCGACAGATACAGCAGATGCCTTTCCCCACACATACTCACTCCATGGTTTTAGATCTGCCACTCCATGCAGCCTCTATTTTATTTGTTGTTCATGTTGCAGACCCAGACGCTGTAACTGCAGTTCCCATGCTCCATCCAGAATTGGGTCACTAAGTCCTCAGGTCTCCCTGAATGTCTGAGGCAGCTCACAGCACAACCTGCAGCAAAGCATCCCCAGCACCTCCAATAATTCGTCAATATAAAGAGTCAGCCGAAAGCCTCACAGCTACTTGCTAATCCCAATACTTCACAACAATACACAAGGAGCTTCCTTGTGTTACTAACAGCACGATCAACTGACCGGTACAAACATAGTCCATCAGTGGACAGGCACAGACCAAGTTTCAAAGTCACACATCAAAGCTGCTTGAAACCCCTGTGTAACTTCGAGCACCACATGGAGCACACCGGGAAGTGAACAATAGACCGATGCACACCATTTCATTGTTTATGAGCTTCTCACTGGCAGCACTCGACAGACTGGGAGCTAAGAAACCAAGTCCAGGGAAAGATACAGAGGGACAGAAAGATTCACATTAAGGTAGAAGCACACAATTCATGAACTGAGGACATACGTGGAAACGTCATGGGGTGGTGGAAGACAGGGGGGTGACTCGCACTGGAAGTGATTCGCCTTGGAAGGTCGAAATCACAGGAAAGCGGACATTGAATAAAGGCATTACAAAACACGTTGAAATGGTTCGTTGCATCAAATTCTGGATCTGTTTCACAGAACCATCCCAGACACTGCAAACAGGGAGAACGTAACAGCCCAGCACAGAGAGTTGCTCAAATTATGCAAGTGTATTGCTCAGTAAACCAGGCTACCTGCCCAGTATGGGTATTACTGCAAAGCGTTGCCACGATGATGCTGCTACGCTTAGCCGAACAGAAGTAAGCTGTAGCATTCTGTAAGGTAAAGCCGGACAAGACTTGTATGTAGGGTCTTGTGAAGTGTTGCCACATACAAAGACCTGAATTGAGATAATAGAACAGTTGCAGTCTGAAAACAGGCCATATGGCCCATCGACTTCCCACTGACTCTCCAAAGAATGCCCAACCAGACACGACCGTACCCTATCCCTTAACAGTGCAATTCTATAGTTAACCTGCACATCAAAGGATAATGCAGTGCAATTGCTCAGGGCCCGTCCACCTAAACTGCGGATGTTTGGAGTGTGGGAGGAAAACGGAGCACCTGGACAAATACACGCAGACACGGGAACAATGTGAAAACCCCACAGAGGCAGCCAGCCGAGGGTAGAATCGAAGCCGGTCCGATGCACCGTTCTAACCACTGAGCCACTATGGCAACTCAATGGTCAACGGAGAGTGACTGCATTCACCCACTTTCCTCTGGATCTGTCACGTGTTCAGATGTTTCTGAATTCCTGTCGGGTACCTCAAACATGACTTTCTTTCCTTTATCCGATGATTCATACACCCCTCACCCCACCCAAACGCTGATAGATCTGGCCTCCGGCTGTCACCGCTCCGTCTCCTGCAATTTTGCCGTCACCTTTTCCACTTCTTCCTTGACCACGTCATCCATTAATATCGTACGAACAATGCTTGTCAATGTAATATAAAACAAATCACTGCAGATGCTGGAGATGGGAAACAAAAACTGTTCCAATGAAGGGTTCCCAAATTTTAAATATTATCTCTACTTGTTTTTTCCTATAGCTATGAGCAGACCAACTGACTTTCATCAGCAATATCTGGAATAGCTAATTTCCTGTTTGAAGTATGAACTAAATTTGCTCCACAGTTTTAACTTCGATATATAATTTCTTACCAGTATATAATTTTTTCTGGGCCTGCTGTTTCAAAGCCCCGGGCAAAATCTTTCTGTGTAATCTGAGCACTGTGGGCTGTGTTGAGATTATTGGTACAGTCAGTGAGATGTTTCCTGAAGCCTTTTTTTGATCTAATGCTAATCTAGCTGCCTCTTATTCTTTCTCATCAAGGGTAACGGTGACAATCTCCGTTAGTCCCTCCCCTTACACTTATGGAGGGAGAAGGACAATGATCTACCTAAAATGCTGTATATTTCTCTCGATGGTTGAGACTGCTCTGACTCAGAGGAAATTTCAGAGCAGGCAGACATGGTCTGGTGCCATGACCCCCACCACCACTGATCCTGGGAGAAGGGCATGTCCGGCTTGTGACCCTCCCCTCCCAGGAGGAGACCTAAACCCATGCGCACAATCTGGGTTTCGGGAGGGGTGTAATGTTCCCCTGCCTGCCACTTAAAGGCTCAATATCAGGGGCTATGCACGGTAGCTTCACATGGACTGTGCGTGTCCCAGTGCACTGTGGGCTTTCACTGATTCCCGGGATGCTGGGTAATTGCAGACACTTTGCTGAGAGGGGAGATGCTCTGTGAATGTTGTGTCGTAAGAACTAAGGGAAACCCAATTTGACTTGCATTGTGTGGGCTCGAAAACCAATTAATGTGAGGAGTTGGTGACATCCATTCCGCCTCCCAGTGCGAATTTCTACCCAAACTCAAATCAACTGGCAAAAGAACATAAGAAATAAGACCAGGATTAGACTATCTGCCCTAGCAAAACTGCTGCACCATTCAATCCAATCATGCCTGATGTTTCCATGGACTCAGTTCCACTTACACGCTTCATTTCTTGCAATCTTCAAATACCTCAATGTTTTCCCATTAGAACATGCAACACGTAGCCCCGATTGCTTCACTGGGCATTTTATTCCACAGATTCACAATACTTTGGATTAGTCAATGCTAAATCTGCTCTTGCTTATTTTCAGGCAGTGTCCCGAAATCGTGTTTCACCCGCCCGTGGGAAAAAACGATCATTGTTCCTATCATATTTGTTCCCTTGATGTTTTTCGATAAGATTCCCTCTCATGTTTCTAAATTCTGATGAGTATATACGAGTCTACTAATGTGCACTCATCAGGCAACCCTCCCAACTCCGGAATCCACGCAGTCAACCTCATCTACACTCTACACTCCATCCAGTGCCAGTGCATCATTTCTCAAGTAAGGAGACCAAAACTGTACACAGTACTCCAGGCTAGGCCTCACCAACACCATAAGCAATTAAGCAATTATAAGCAACCATAAGCAATTATAGTAAAATCTCCCTGATTTTATCCTGCATCCCTCTGGCAATGAATGACATTATTCCATTTACACTCGTTATTAGCTTCTAAACCTGCAAACCAACTTTTTGTGATTTATACACGAACCCTCTCTGCACAACAGCGTGCTCCTTTAAATGATAGTGCATTTTGCTATTATTCCGAGCAAAATGCATAACCGCATATTGACAAACATCATACTCCAACTGCCAGACACTTGCCAACGCAGTTAACCTATCTATATCCCTCTGCAGACTTACATTGTCCTCTGCAAATTTCGTTGTACAACTCATCTTAATGTTGTCTGTGAACTTTGATACAGTGCACTTGTTTCTGAACACGAAATCATCTGTGTAATGCCTTGAACCAATTGATTTCAGACCTTCTTTTTCGATCGTACAGATGCCCTCCTTTAATCGGAGATCTCCACCCCCCTTCACAGTTTGGTAGAACGCTTCCAGGTGTACATATTCTCGAAATTCAGTTCCCAATATCAGTCATCCTGTCACCATTTCTTTCTAATGACATTAAATCACATTTATCTACCTCAATGTATACATTAATTTCCTCCAGTTCGTTCGATAATACAACACACATTTAGACAGACTGCCTTTCATTCAGCCCTTTACCCTATGATTCGCTGATACATTGTCACCTTTGTTCCTCATATTGACCCAGTCAGGAAACATTCTGGCATCAACATACTCTCAGAATCAGACCTGATATTTGACGTTTTATGAAGCCACATCACCATCCCTGGGTATATTCTGCCCCAACGGCATGACAGACCCACCATAAGTTGGGACACCATTGTAAACAGTCAGGAAATGAGTTACGCTGGGATTCCCCAGCATTGATTGTGGAACCCGAGAAATCTCACGGTAACTGTTCAGATATGGTCAGGAAATCTCTGACCGATGCACATCTACTGCGCTCCAAACCACCCCTCGGTGATAACTCAGTTCCACTCGATATTGAAAAAAAATCGGAGGAAGTACTGAAGATGTCAGCAGCTGTCATGGTGCATATCGGCAACCCTGATATAGGTAAAAAAAAAACGGGATGTGGTCATACAAGTAGAATTTAGGGAGTTATGAGCCATGTTAAAATATTGAACTTTAGAGGTAGTAATATCAGGATGGCTACCAGTGCCACATGCTAGTCATAGTAGGAATGAGTGAACAGGGAGGATTAATGCGTGACTTGAGAGATTGTTCAGGAGGCAGAGGATCACATTTTTGTGACATGGGGTCTGGTTTTGGGAGATGAGGGACTATTACAAATTGGATGGTCTTCACCTGGGCCGGACTGGAACCAAATTCCTGAGGGGTGGTTTTGTAAACGCTGTTGGGGAGGATTTAAACTCATGTTGCAGGGGGTGTTCGAACCAAATGGGCAGCTTAGTGGACAGTAAGGGGGTCGTAACTAAAGCCCGTAAGAAACGAGATAATGAAGGTAAGACTAAGGTAAGACGATGCTCGAAGCGGAGTATGAACACAAAGCATTAAGTGGTCTCAGGTGTATTTGCTTTAATGTTAGAAGTGTAGTAGGTAAGGCAGATGAACGTTATGCTTGGATGGGTATTTGGGAGCATGATGTTATTGTTATTACTGAGAACTGATTGAGACTAAGGCAAGATTGGCAACTCAATGCCCCACGATATAGATGTTTCAGGCAGATAGCGAAGGAGGTAAATGGAGTGGAGGAGTTGCAATACTGATCAGAGGGAATATCACAGCTGTGCTGCAGGAGGGCATTATGGAGACTCGAGTCTAGAGGCAATATTGGCATGAGCTCAGAAATAGGAATGGTGCAGTAGCAATGTTGGGCGTGATTACAGGCCTCCCAACAGTGAGCGTGAGATCGAGGTACAAATATGAAAACAGAATATGGAAAAATATACGAGCAACAGAGTGCTGGTGATAGGATATTTAAATTTTCCCAGCATTGACTGGAATTCACATCGTGTTACTGGTTTAATTAGATTTGATTAAACATCACAACAGTTATTCAATATGATGAGATATGATACTGCTAAAGAGTCATGATTATGACTTCTAAGAGTAAATGTTAAAACGCTGTCACCAGTTATTGAAAGGAAGTTGTAAAAGAATGATGGGACTGGCCGAAAGATAAAAGAAATTAGACAATAGTGTGAATGGGGCAATTCTGATAAAATGCAATTACGTCTTATTTTTGTTGTCAAGCAAATACATTCAGACTTTTGACAAAAGTTATGGCTGAACAGGAAATTGGAGAAAATTCCATTGATACTTTGTGCTGCTACTAGTGCACTTGTGTACCGAATGTGAAATTGATTGATCCAATGCCGCAAAGCCTAGTCACATTTGTCACCAATTTTAGTGAGTCAACTGGACAGCCAACTCTTTCCCCCCTTAGTTTTATGTTGTTTCTATTATGTTTAGTTCCAATAGTGCAAGGAAATGAGACCACCATTACTTTGCTTTTTGTTTTGAAGACAATGACCAGGAAGTTGCTGCTTTTGATGAAACATTGGTGCATCAAATGGCAATATTTCCCATGGTTTCTGCTTTAATAGTGCTTTTAAAAAATGGTTAATTCAGCCTCTGAAGAAAATGATGATTGTTGCTGCATGAATGCCTTTTTTCGATGGGCAGGTATTGGCTTCGCGTTGGTAATCCCACTTGAAGTTGTCTGTTTTATATGAAGTGTCATTAGCACTGCACAAGCCTGGTGTAAGACAGCACAACTGTTAAATATGACAACAGTATTGCATAGCATACAAGTTCTTGTATGCGTTCTTAATTCCTCAAAATAAAATTTGATTTCCTTTCAGAAAATATCACGCAACAACAGGTGTGGTCCAATGTGTTTATTTCGAGACACTACACTTCGAAGGGTTGCTTCTTCAGCAGTTGGTTAAAGGAGCAACACTTCGAAAGCCAGTGCCTCCAAATCAACATGCTGGAATATAACCTGATGTCGTGTGAAAATATAACGTTCTCCACCCCAGTCCAACACCGGCTCCTCAAATCACGTTTAGATGGAGCAGAATTTGTAATGAGCAAAGAGGAGTGTTTTCAAGGGCAGCATGTTAATATACAAGTCGGGAAATGTCTATATGGACCTGGTATTGGGGAATAAGAATTGTCTGGTGGTTAAAGTTTCGGTAAGGGATTACTTTGTCAGTGGTGATCACATTGTTGTAAGTTTATAAACAGCTATGGACAAAGACGAGAGTAGTCGGATATGAAGAGTTCTTAATTGGTGGAAGGCCAAGTAGCAAGGTTCGGCTGCTGGGGAACGTAGATTGGGAGCAACTGTTTGAGGATAAATCCAGATTTGATATCAGGGAGGTTTTTAAAGAGAGGTTGATTAAAGTCCATGAGATGTATGTTCCTGCGAAAACGAAGAATGCAAATGGCAAGATGATGGAACCATGGAGGACAGTGGAATTGAGAGAGGAGCTAAGAAGATAAAAGCAACATTTGTAACGTCTAGGCGACTGAAAGCAAATGAAGCTTTGGAAGAATATCAGGAAAATAGGACCAATTTGAATCGAGGGATTAAGAGGGCTGAAAGAGATGATGATATAACATCAGCAAGCAAGGTTAAGGAAAATTCCAAAAGCTTTTATTCGTATATGGGATTGAGGTGGTACCAAGGGAAAGGGTCGGCCCATTCATGAACAAAGTAGGAAAGTTATGGGTGGAATTAGAGAAAATAGCTGAGATTCTGAATGAGTACTGTGAGTCGGTACTGACAGAAGAGAGGGACATAACAAATGTTGAAGTTAAGGATGGAAGTTTGATTACTCTAGGTCAAGTCAGCACAAGGACGGAAGAAGTACTTTTAAAGGCACTAAGGTGGACATGTCCCCAGGTCCGGATGGGATCTATCCAAATTAGTGAAGGAAGCGAGACACGAATTTGTTGCAGTAATACCAGATGTCTTTGCAGCATCCTTGAACACGGGTGAGGTCCCAGAGGACTGCAGAATTGCTAATGCAGCCCCTTGTTTAAGAAAGGTAGCAGGAATTATCCAGGTGGATAACGTTATATTTTCACACGACATCAGGTTATATTTCAACATGTTGGTTTGGAGGCACTGGCCTTCGAAGTGTTGCTCCTTTAACCAACTGCTGAAGAAGCCGCCCTTCGAAGTGTAGTGTCTCGAAATAAACACATTGGATAATTCCTGGACGGATGTCAGTGTAAGGAAACTGCTGGAAAGATACTGAGGGATAGTATTTATTCCCATTTGAAGAAAATGGGCTTATTAGTGAGAGGCAACATAGTTTTGTGCAGGGAAGGTCATGTTTTACCAAATTAATAGAATTCTTTGAAGAAGTGACAAAATTGATCGATGAGGGAATGGCAGTAGATATCATATACATGGACTTAAGTAAGGCGTTAGATAAGTTTTCCCATTGTAGACAGACGTAGAAAATGAAATCACATGGAGTCCACTGTATACGAGCTAGATGGATAAAGAACTGGCTGGGCAACAGGAGACACACGTCATTCGTGGAAGGCAGTTTCTTCAATGGAGAACTGTAACCAGTGGTGTTCCACAGGGTTCTGTGCAGGGACCATTGTTGCTTGTGATGTACATAAATGATCTGGAGGAATGTATAGGTGGTCGGATTAGCAAGATTTCAGGTGACACTAAGATTGGCGCCGTAGCAGATAGTGAATGGAACTGTCTGACAATACAGCAGAATACAGATACATTTGGAGTGTTGGGCAGAGAAATGGTAAATAAAGTTCAATTCGAGCAAATGTGAGGTGATGCAGCTTGGATGACCCAATTCTGGAGTGTACTACATGGTAAACGAGAAAAGCCCTGGGGGAAACTGAAGCACAGTGAGGTCTGGGTGTAGAGGTCTATTGTTTCCTGAAGGTGGCAACGTAGTTCAATATGGTGGTCAAGAAGGTATACAGAAAGCTTTCCTTCATTGACCGGTGTTTTGTGAGTTGGCAAGTCATGTTGCAGTTGTATAGGACTACGGTTTGGCCCCGATTGGAATACTGCATGCAGTTCTGGTCGCCACATTAGCAAAAGAATTTGGGTATTTTGAAGAAGGTTTAGAGAAAGTTCACCAGGATGTTGCCCGGTATGGAGCACGCTAGCTATGAAGAGAGATTGAGTATATTAGAATTATTTTCCTTCGAAAGACATAGATTGAGGGGGACCAGAGATTGAGAAAATCATGGGAAATGTAGACAGGTTGGAAAGTCAGATGCTTTTTCCAATAGTGGGGACTCCATTACTATGAGTCACGAATTCCAGGTGAGAGGGGAAAAGTTTAAGGGAGAAATGCGTGGAAAGTTCTTCGTGTAGGGGGGCAAGTTGCCTGGAATGCATTGCCAGTGGGGGTGACAGAGGCGCATACAATAGGGCCATTTTAGATCTATCAAGACAGATACATGAATCGGCAGTGAGCAGAGGGATACACATCGCTGGAAAATAGATGATAGTTTTAGTTCGACGGTTTGAATCGGCACAGGCTTGGAAGGCCGAAGGGCTTGTTCCTATGCTGCGATTTTCTTAGCTTTTATTCATTGCTACAATGACACGGACGTACTTTAGTTGTGGGACTTCAATGTCAATCAACAAGAGTGTCCCCACAGGCCCACCACTGACTAAACATGGCAAGATCTCTAATACACAGCAGCAACAAGAGGGAAACATTCTTACCAAACTACTTGTCACAGATGAATCTGTCCCAAACAGTATTGTTGGAGCAGCCAGCACACAGTCCTGGCAGAGGAAAAGGCTCAGCCTTATATGGAAGATACAACCCACTCTGTCATGTGGCACCCTCTCCTCTGTAGTACCGACATATGGAAAATGGTCATCCATGAGTCACTGTGGGCTATCAGCAGCTGCAGCATCAATGACCTTGCCTTCATCATAAAGTCAGAAGTGGATTGTTCTCTGATGGTTTGAAAATATTCATTACAATTCAAAACCTGCACCTATCCTGAAGCAGACGAATCAGCCCATCAAGAGTTTTAAAGTGGAACGGAATGAGTCTATTCAGGCATTCCGGGCTGTTACTCATCAACTGGAGCAGATCTTTTAACGTCTCATGTCTGTTACACAGCAAATGGAAGGGAATATTCAGCCATCAAAACTGCGACATAGGAATACGGGGAGGACTGGTGACTGAGCTAGAAGCAGGGATAAATTAGTCTTTATCAGATTAACACAGATTCACTGTGACACAGTGAAAAGTGCTGGGAACTCAATTATTTGCAAACTATTTTAATCGTTTTGATAAATATAACGAAACAGTAGCTAAATTTGTGGATGAAACTAACATGGGCTGGAAACTATCAAGAGGAGGTAGAGAATCTCTAATTGAATACCCAATTGACAATAATTGTTCGATAGTATATATATGGGTAACTGTGAATCTGTGATTTCTTTTTCAGGCAGAATAAAAGTTGAATATTACATAAATGGAGACAGAATACTGGACATCTGGACAGTGTATACTGGAGGGTTCACTCAGATCCTCTCAGACATGGGAAGTGTTGCTCCATCTCCTTGATGGTCTGCACAACGCCGTTCACCGTGGCACCATTACTGTCGGTACACACAGGATATTTTCATTTACTTGGTTGACGGTGGGTAGTGATGAGGGGGAGGGTGTTTTGAGCCATGTATCAAAGGATCTGCCGTTATCTGAGAGTTCATCCTTTCTTTCTGCGTGGAGACCCGAAGACGATGGGAATGGTTGGCTGCTTTCAAATGAAGAGGATGTGGCTGCTGCCAAGACAGTGTGTATACACCAACATGATGAAGTTTGCATGGGCACAATCTAGTATTAGTATAGTGAGAGACAGAGCGTCCAACTACAGGAATGGAAACATAAAAGAAATACATTGCTAGATCAGCTGAAATAGTTACTTATATCAGGTTCTCAATCTCACTTACATATACCAGAAATCCAGAGGAGACATCTATTCAGCATTGAGCACTGTGCTGAGCAAAATCTACTTGATCCACACCATCAGTCTACCCAGAGTGCAACAGTGTGCAGACCATGGCCGTGCATTGATCTATAAACCCGAACAAGATATCTGTCCAGCAAAGAGAGGTTTGCAGACCACACCCATGCATTGACCTATAAAACAGGGTGGGATATATGCACTGCACAGGGAGCTATGCAGACCACAGGAATACATTGGACCATAAATTCAGACTCAATATCTGTCCAGCACGGGGTGCTGTGCAGACCACAACACTGCATTCATCTATAAACCCGGACTAGATATAGAGTCGTAGAGATGTTCAGCATGGAAACAGTCCCTTCGGTCCAACCCGTCCATACCGACCAGATATCCCAACCCAATCTAGTTCCCACCGGCCATCACCCCGCCCATATCCTTCCAAACACTTCATATTCATATACCCATCCAAATGACTTTTAAATGTTGCAATTGTACCAGCCTTCTAGTACCAGGAGTTATGCAGACCACAGCAATGCACTGACCTATGAACTTGGACTAGATATCTGTCCAGCACATGCAAATATGCAGACCAAAGCAGTACAGTTGTATCTTCGCCACTCTGACTGAAGCATTTAGGAAGAGTTTGAGACGAATTTTATTACATTTTATTGATGCACTTTTCCAAATTATAGTGAGAATTGATTGAAATTTCCGGAAACAAGCCCAGTGGTAGGTTACTGGGCAGCAATGGGCGTGTGGGAATCATGCAGACATGGTACATCGGACGAAACTGATGTATTCCGACGAACATGTCCATTCACGGCATCCCATTTCCCTACACGTAGCCCATATCCTCCATAACATTGCCTATCCATGTAATTGTCCAAATGCATTTACAATGTTGTTAACAGAACCATCTCAACCACTTCAGATTGTAGCTCATTCTGTATGCATACAACCCTCTACATAAAAAACGTTGTCCCTCAGGTTCCCTTTTCTCCTTTCCCCTCGAACTTTAAACTGATTCTTTCTCATCCTCGCTTTCCCAATCCTGAGGAAAAGATTGTGTTCATTCACCATATGCATGCCTCTTATGATCTTATACTCATCTATAAAATACACCTCTATAAGATACACCGCAGTCTCCTTTGCTCTAAAGAAACAAATTCCTACCTTGTCCGAACTCTCCCTGGATCTCAGACTGTTGACTCGTGGCAACATCCTTGTAAATTTCTTCTTCACATTTTCTAATTTAATATCATCCATCCCTTAGCAATTAGGAAATAAGAGGGAAGGTGAACACGCTGTTGCAGTGAAAGCACTTTGAGACCAGTGACCATAATTCTATTTGCTTGAAAGTAGTTCTGGAAAAGGACAGTGCCAGTCCAAAACTTAGTATTATAAATTGAGGCAAGGACCATTTAGATAGTATTAGACAGGAACTTTCAAAAATGATTCAGGGAAACTGTTCACAGATAGAGGGACATCGGCCAAGTGAGACTCTTTCAGAAGCGACATAATGAGAGTTCAATGATACCATGTTCCAGTCAGTGTCAAGGGCAATGTTAGCAGGAGTAGGGAACAAAACATGATACAGACTCTAGTCAAGGAAAAAAGAAGGATGTCTATGTCAGGTCCAGGAAGCGGGAATCAATGAAACCATTAAGGAGCATGGAGGATGTATACTTATGGGTGAAATCGGGAGAGGAAAAGGGGGCATAAGACAGCTTTGGCATATAGTGTTTGCAGAATCAGATAAGATTCCATCAGCATATGAATGGCAAAAGAGTAACCAGGGAGAGAATAGAGCACCTTAGAAATTGGACAGCCATTTATGTCATAGAGTCATAGAGATGTACAGCACGGAAACGGACCCTACGTCCAACTTATCCATGCCGACCAAATATCTGATCCCAATGTATTCCAACCTGCCAACATCTGGTCCATATCCCTCTCAACCCTGACTATTCATATATCAATCCAGAATCCTTTTAAATGTTGCAATTGTACTAACCACCATCATTTCGTCTGGCAGCTCATTCCATACACATATCACCCTCTGAGTGAAAAAGTTATCTCTTAGGTCTTTTTTGTATCTTTCCCCTCTCAACTTAAACCTCTGCCCTCTATTTGCGATGATTCAGTGGAGAATAATTAGGTTTATTAGGTTTATTGTTCTATGCATTCACATGAGCACAGTAGAAATGTTACAAGTCGCCACATGTGATGCAATCTTATAGACAAAGATAACAGCTCTGCCACCCTACCCTGCCTCACCCACCCTGCCTCACCCAACCCCATCCGAAACACTCAGATACAGAATCCTGGTACAAAGCAGAAAAATAAAGAAAACAACATTACAATGTGAAGCATTACATCGTTTCCTGCAAAAGTGGTGAAAAGCAGAAACATAGTTGACAGTTCAACAAAATAGCCCATAAGTGCCTGGCCAAGCTGGGTTCACATTCCTCACAAGGACTCAATCTTCCCCACTCCTCTGCCTTACAGCCTGCTCCTGCTTGATGTGTGAGGTCCTACACAAACATATTTCATGAATATTTACTGTGGGGAAAGACATTCTAGCGAGTAAAATCGGGGAAAGGAATCCATGTAGTGATGTTTTCAAAGGAGGCCACGTTACAGAAATTGACGTGCTGGGGGTCTTGAAATGCATAACAGTAGATCAATGCCCAAGACCTGTTTGTGTATGCCACGTCATTTCGCTAAACAGGGGAAGACATTGCAGTGCCACTAGTTAAGATATTTGTATTATTTCTCAGAGATCTGAGGAAGGGTCACGGGACCAGAAACATTAACTCTGATTTCTCGCACAATATTTTAAATGATGAAATGGAGACGGGAGATTTGAGATATAAGGATAGAATGGATACTGCGGGATTATTTTCCCCCTTTTGCGTGGGTGGTGATGAGGTGACCTTGAAGAGGTTTATAAAAGCATGGGGTGCACGGAGAGGGTGAATAGCTAAGATCTTTACTAGTCGGTACAGGTGTCCAAACCAGGCAGCATCGGTTTCAGTTGAGAAGCGAGAGATTTAAAAGGGAAATAAGATGCCGCTGTTTCTCAGACAGGGTGGTGTGCATGTGTAATGAGCTGTCAGTGGAAGTGGCAAAGGCGAGGACAATTAAAACATGTAAAACACAATTGGGACATGAAACGAACGTTTCAAAGAGGCATGTGCCAAATGCAGGCAAATAGGATGAATTCAGTTTAGGAAACGTGTTGAGCATGGACAAGTTAGACTCAGGCGTCCTTTTGCTCATTGAATGTCTCTCAGTGTATATTTCTTTATAGTGTCTCTTACATCACAATTCACCAAAGCGCTCAATACATTTCCAGGTTCAAAAATTCTCTTTAAATACTTTCAATCATCTCCGAACTTTCGTATAGTATTCCTGACATTGATTTGGAACTGTGGATCGCA
>NC_057717.1:62982789-62990641 GCF_004010195.1 Chiloscyllium plagiosum | reverse complement strand
TGAATGACCTACTCCTTTCTTGGTGTTTCTGTGCAGTCTCTGTGAACGTTCTGCAAATGTTCTAACAAGCTCTCGAATGTTAGGAAGGGGGACTCTGCAGGGTCGACTGGACTGCATTTCCCATTCCCTTTTACGATAATGAGGTTGGTGACGGGTGTTCTGACTGGTTTAATCCGTTATGGCCTCAGAGCACTTTGCTACAGTTGAGTCTCTTGCTTCGCCGTTTGAGAGACCATTGAAGGGTTTATCACATATATTTGTGTCTGGAGTCACTTTTCAGCCAGACCAGGACAACACGGGATATTTGCTTCCTGAAAATACATTGGGGTAGTGGATTAGTGTTTACAAACGACATTGGCTTCAAGGTGACTATTACTGACACCAAATTTTAGATCTTGACTTTTAAAATTGTATTTAACTTCCACCAGTTGCCAGAGCATTAGCAATAATTCCACAAAGGCACCGTCTCCACGTGGGTACCTACCGGCATCCACACTGAGCGGGTTTTTTATGCTGATTCACAGCTCTGAAGAACGAGCTTCCAACAGTTTGACTGTTGTGATGTGATCGAGGGGTGCTAATTGGTTAGACTGTTATTATTCCCCTCTTTGGTGACTGGACATAGTTGAGCAATTTTCCATATAGCCTGGGAGATGTCGGAGATGAACAGCATTCCCAGGGAAACGGCTTGCTGTGCAGCACAAGTCCTCACTCCTATTGCAGGAATGGCGTCAGGGCCCATTGCCTTTGTCGTATCTATTGTGTTCAGCTGTTTCTTCATGTCACGGTCAGCGAATCGAATTGTTTCAAGACAGGTATCTGTGATTTTGTGGTGAGTGTGAGTTGGATCATGGAGTCAACACTTCTGTCAGAAGATATTGCAGATACTACATCCTTGTCTTTTACACCGATGTTCCATTATTTAACAGCGGTATGTTTGTGAAGACGTCTCTTTCAGTGAGTTGTTTCCATCACCATTTACGACTGGATGTAACAGGACTCTTGGTCTGTTGCTTGGGAACATTTCGCCCTCTCCATGATATGTTCGTCCTGCTGTTTGGAATGTAATCAGAAAAGTGTGGTGGCTTTCACGGGTTGCTTTCAGGTTTAGGTACACATGGTCCTGACCGTTGAATATTCACCTACACTCGTTACTCAACCATTGATCGGCTTTATGGTCATGGTCCACTTAAGAATTATCCCAGTCAAAAAGTTACTGATTGTCGTTAAATACAAATCTGCTGCTGCTGCTGCTGCGATCCACAGCACCAAATCAAAGTCAGGAATACTGTACGAAAGTTCGGAGATGATTGAAAGTATTTAAAGAGAATTTTTGAACCTGGAAATGAATTGAGCGCTTTGGAGAATTGTGATGAAAGAGACACTATAAAGAAATATACACTGAGAGACATTCAATGAGCAAAAGGACGCCTGAGTCTAACTTGTCCATGCTCAACACGTTTCCTAAACTGAATTCATCCTATTTGCCTGCATTTGGCACATGCCTCTTTGAAACGTTCGTTTCATGTCCCCATTCAATTGTGTTTTACATGTTTTAATTGTCCTCATCTGTGCTACTTCCACTGTCAGCTCGTTACACATGCACACCACCCTGTCTGAGAAACAGCGGCATCTTATTTCCCTTTTAAATCTCTCGCTTCTCAACTGAAACCGATGTTGCCTGGTTTGGACACCTGTACCGTCCAGTAAAGATCTTAGCTATTCACCCTCTCCATGCACCCCATGCTTTTATAAACCTCTTCAAGGTCACCTCATCACCACCCATGCAAAAGGGGAAAATAATCCCGCAGTATCCATTCTATCCTTATATCTCAAATCTCCCGTCTCCACTTCATCATTTAAAATATTGTGCGAGAAATCAGAGTTAATGTTTCTGGTCCCGTGACCCTTCCTCAGATCTCTGAGGAATAATACAAATATCTTAACTAGTGGCACTGCAATGTCTTCCCCTGTTTAGCAAAATGACGTGGCATACACAAACAGGTCTTGGGTATTGATCTACTGTTATGCATTTCAAGACCCCCAGCACGTCAATTTCTGTAACGTGGCCTCCTTTGAAAACAATACTACATGGATTCCTTTCCCCGATTTTACTCGCTTGAATGTCTTTCCCCACAGTAAATATTCATTAAATATGTTTGTGTAGGACCTCACACATCAAGCAGGAGCAGACTGTAAGGCAGAGGAGTGGGGAAGATTGAGTCCTTATGAGGAATGTGAACCCAGCTTGGCCAGTCACTTATGGACTATTTTGTTGAACTGTCAACTATGTTTCTGCTTTTCACCACTTTTGCAGGAAGCGATGTAATGTGTTACATGGTAATGTTGTTTTCTTTATTTTTCTGCTTTGTACCAGGATTCTGTACCTGAGTGGTTCAGATGGGGTTGGGTGAGGCAGGGTGGGTGAGGCAGGGTGGGGTGGCAGAGCTGTTATCTTTGTCCATAAGATTGCATCACATGTGGCGACTTGTAACATTTTTACTGTGCTCATGTGAATGCATAGAACAATAAACCTAATAAACCTAATTATTCTCCAGTGAATCATCACAAATAGAGGGCAGAGGTTTAAGGTGAGAGGGGAAAGATATAAAAAAGACCTAAGAGATAACTTTTTCACTCAGAGGGTGATATGTGTATGGAATGAGCTGCCAGACGAAATGATGGTGGTTAGTACAATTGCAACATTTAAAAGGATTCTGGATTGATATATGAATAGTCAGGGTTGAGAGGGATATGGATCAGATGTTGTCAGGTGGGAATAGATTGGGATCAGATATCTGGTCGGCATGGATGAGTTGGACGTAGGGTCCGTTTCCGTGCTGTACATCTCTATGACTCTATGACATAAATGGCTGTCCAATTTCTAAGGTGCTCTATTCTCTCCCTGGTTACTCTTTTGCCATTCATATGCTGATGGAATCTTATCTGATTCTGCAAACACTCTATGCCAAATCTGTCTCATGCCCCCTTTTCCTCTCCTGATTTCTCCCATAAGTATACATCCTCCATGCTCCTTAATGGTTTCATTGACTCCCGCTTCCTAGACCTGACATATACATCAGGTATACATACATATCCTTGACTAGAGTCTGTATCATGTTTTGTTCCCTACTCCTGCTAGCATTGCCTTTGACACTGACTGGAACATGGTATCATTGAACTCTCATTTTGTCGCTTCTGAAAGAGTCTCACTTGGCAGATGTCCCTCTATCTGTGAACAGTTTCCCTGAATCATTTTTGAAAGTTCCTGTCTAATACTATCTAAATGGTCCTTGCCCCAATTTATAATACTAAGTTTTGGACTGGCACTGTCCTTTTCCAGAACTGTTTTCAAGCAAATAGAATTATGGTCACTGGTCTCAAAGTGCTTTCACTGCAACAGCGCGTTCACCTTCCCTCTTATTTCCTAATTGCTAAGGGATGGATGATATTAAATTAGAAAATGTGAAGAAGAAATTTACAAGGATGTTGCCACGAGTCAACAGTCGGAGACCAAGGGAGAGTTCGGACAAGGTAGGAATTTGTTTCTTTAGAGCAAAGGAGGCTGCGGTGTAACTTATCGAGGTGTATTTTATAGATGAGTATAAGATCATAAGAGGCATGCATATGGTGAATGAACACAAACTTTTCATCAAGATTGGGAAAGCGAGGATGAGAAAGCATCAGTTTAAAGTTCGAGGGGAAAGGAGAAAAGGGAACCTGAGGGACAACGTTTTTATGTCGAGAGTTGTATGCATTCGGAATGAGCGACAAGCTGAAGTGGTTGAGATGATTCTGTTAACAACATTGTAAATGCATTTGGACACGTACATGAATAGGCAATGTTATGGAGGATATGGGCTCCGTGCAGGGAAATGGGACGCCGTGAATGGACATGTTCGTCGGAATACATCATTTTCGTCCGATGTACCATGTCTGTATGATTCCCACACGCCCATTGCTGCCCAGTAACCTACCACTGGGCTTGTTTCCGGAAATTTCAATCAATTCTCACTATAATTTGGAAAAGTGCATCAATAAAATGTAATAAAATTCGTCTCAAACTCTTCCTAAATGCTTCAGTCAGAGTGGCGAAGATACAACTGTACTGCTTTGGTCTGCATATTTGCCTGTGCTGGTCAGATATCTAGTCCAATTCATAGGTCAGTGCATTGCTGTGGTCTGCATAACTCCTGGTACTAGAAGGCTGGTACAATTGCAACATTTAAAAGTCATTTGGATGGGTATATGAATATGAAGTGTTTGGGGGGATATGGGCGGGGTGATGGCCGGTGGGAAATAGATTGGGTTGGGATATCTGGTCGGTATGGACGGGTTGGATCGAAGGGACTGTTTCCATACTGTATATCTCTACGACTCTATATCTAGTCCGGGTTTATAGATGAATGCAGTGTTGTGGTCTGCACAGCACCCCGTGCTGGACAGATATTGAGTCTGAATTTATGGTCCAATGTATTCCTGTGGTCTGCATAGCTCCCTGTGCATGGCATATATCCCACCTTGTTTTATAGGTCAATGCATGGGTGTGGTCTGCATACCTCTCTTTGCTGGACAGATATCTCGTCCGGGTTTATAGATCAATGCACGGCCATGGTCTGCACACTGTTGCACTCTGAGTAGACTGATGGTGTGGATCAAGTAGACTTTGCTCAGCACAGTGCTCAATGCTGAATAGATGTCTCCTCTGGATTTCTGGTACACGTAACTGAGATTGAGAACCTGATATAAGTAACTATTTTAGCTGATCTAGCAATGTATTTCTTTTATGTTTCCATTCCTGTAGTTGGACGCTCTGACTCTCACTATACTAATACTAGAATGTGCCCATGCAAACTTCATCATGTTGGTGTATACACACTGTCTTGGCAGCAGCCACATCCTTTTCATTTGAAAGCAGCCAACCATTCCCATCGTCTTAGGGTCTCCACGCAGAAAGAAAGGATGAACTCTCAGATAACGGCAGATCCTTTGATACATGGCTCAAAACACCCTCCCCCTCATCACTACCCACCGTCAACCAAGTAAATGAAAATATCCTGTGTGTACCGACAGTAATGGTGCCACGGTGAACGGCGTTGTGCAGACCATCAAGGAGATGGAGCAACACTTCCCATGTCTGAGAGGATCTGAGTGAACCCTCCAGTATACACTGTCCAGATGTCCAGTATTCTGTCTCCATTTATGTAATATTCCACTTTTATTCTGCCTGAAAAAAAATCACAGATTCACAGTTACCCATACTATCGAACAATTATTGTCAATTGGGTATTCAATTAGAGATTCTCTACCTCCTCTTGATAACAGTTTCCAGCCTATGTTAGTTTCGTCCACAAATTTAGCTACTGTTTCGTTATATTTATCACAACGATTAAAATAGTTTGCAAATAATTGAGTTCTCAGCACTTTTCACTGTGTCACAGTGAATCTGTGTTAACCTGATAAAGACTAATTTATCCCTGCTTCTGGCTCAGTAACCAGTCCTCCCCGTATTCCTGTGTCACAGTATTCCCTTCCATTTGCTGTGTAACAGACATGAGACGTTAAAAGATCTGCTCCAGTTGATGAGTTACAGCCCCGAATGCCTGAATAGGCTCATTCCGTTCCATTTTAAAACTCTTGATGGGCTGATTCGTCTGCTTCAGGATAGGTGCAGGTTGTGAATTGTGCTGAATATTTTCAAACCATCAATGAACAATCCACTTCTGACTTTATGATGAAGGCAAGGTCATTGATGCTGCAGCTGCTGATAGCCCACAGTGACTCGTGGATGACCAGTTTCCATATGTCGGTACGACAGAGGAGAGGGTGCCACATGACAGAGTGGGTTGTATCTTCAATATAAGGCTGAGCCTTTTCCTCTGCCAGGACTGTGTGCTGGCTGCTCCAACAATACTGTTTGGGACAGATTCATCTGTGACAAGTAGTTTGGTAAGAATGTTTCCCTCTTGTTGCTGCTGTGTATTAGAGGTCTTGCCCTGTTTAGTCAGTGGTGGGCCTGTGGGGACACTCTTGTTGATTGACATTGAAGTCCCACACCTAAGGTACGTCCGTGTCATTGTAGCAATGAATAAAAGCTAAGAAAATCGCAGCATAGGAACAAGCCCTTCGGCCTTCCAAGCCTGTGCCGATTCAAACCGTCGAACTAAAACTATCATCTATTTTCCAGCGATGTGTATCCCTCTGCTCACTGCCGATTCATGTATCTGTCTTGATAGATCTAAAATGGCCCTATTGTATGCGCCTCTGTCACCCCCACTGGCAATGCATTCCAGGCAACTTGCCCCCCTGCACGAAGAACTTTCCACGCATTTCTCCCTTAAACTTTTCCCCTCTCACCTGGAATTCGTGACTCATAGTAATGGAGTCCCCACTCTTGGAAAAATTAATCTGACCAGGGCTTTTCTCGTTTACCATGTCGTACACTCCAGAATTGGGTCATCCAAGCTGCATCACCTCACATTTGCTCGGATTGAACTTTATTTACCATTTCTCTGCCCAACACTCCAAATGTATCTGTATTCTGCTGTATTGTCAGACAGTTCCATTCACGATCTGCTACGGCGCCAATCTTAGTGTCATCTGAAATCTTGCTAATCCGACCACCTATACATTTCTCCAGATCATTTATGTATATCACAAGCAACAATGGTCCCTGCACAGAACCCTGTGGAACACCACTGGTTACAGTTCTCCATTTGGAGAAACTGCCTTCCACTACTGACGTGTGTCTCCTGTTGCCCAGCCAGTTCTTTATCCATCTAGCTAGTATACAGTGGACTCCATGTGATTTCATTTTCTATGTCTGCCTACAATGGGGAAACTTATCTAACGCCTTACTTAAGTCCATGTATATGATATCTACTGCCATTCCCTCATCGATCAATTATGTCACTTCTTCAAATAATTCTATTAATTTGGTAAAACATGACCTTCCCTGCACAAAACCATGTTGCCTCTCATTAATAAGCCCATTTTCTTCAAAGGTGAATAAATACTATCCCTCAGTATCTTTCCAGCAGCTTCCTTACACTGACATCAGTCCCACAGGTCAGTAATTACCCGGATAATCCCTGCTACCCTTCTGAAACAAGGGGCTGCATTAGCAATTCTGCAGTCCTCTGGGACCTCACCCGTGTTCAAGGATACTGCAAAGACATCTGGTATTGCTGCAACAACTTCGTGTCTCGCTTCCTTCACTAATTCGGATAGATCCCATCCGGACCTGGGGACATGTCCACCTTAGTGCCTTTAAAAGTACCCACCACTTCTTCCGTCCTTGTGCTGACTTGACCGAGAGTA
Organism: Chiloscyllium plagiosum; assembly: GCF_004010195.1. Taxonomy (NCBI): domain Eukaryota; kingdom Metazoa; phylum Chordata; class Chondrichthyes; order Orectolobiformes; family Hemiscylliidae; genus Chiloscyllium; species Chiloscyllium plagiosum. Next base: position 62,983,321 of record NC_057717.1, on the reverse strand, counting down.
ATCAAACATCCATCTTTAACCTCAACATTTGTTATGTCCCTCTCTTCTGTCAGTACCGACTCACAATACTCATTCAGAATCACAGCTATTTTCTCTAATTCCACCCATAACCTTCCTACTTTGTTCATGAATGGGACGACCCTTTCCCTTGGGACCATCTCAATCCCATATACGAATAAAAGCTTTTGGAATTTTCCTTAACCTTGCTTGCTGATGTTATATCATCATCTCTTTCAGCCCTCTTAATCCCTCGATTCAAATTGGTCCTATTTTCCTGATATTCTTCCAAAGCTTCATTTGCTTTCAGTCGCCTAGACATTGCAAATGTTGCTTTTATCTTCTTAGCTCCTCTCTCAATTCCACTGTCCTCCATGGTTCCATCATCTTGCCATTTGCATTCTTCGTTTTCGCAGGAACATACATCTCATGGACTTTAATCAACCTCTCTTTAAAAACCTCCCTGATATCAAATCTGGATTTATCCTCAAACAGTTGCTCCCAATCTACGTTCCCCAGCAGCCGAACCTTGCTA
>NC_057717.1:62962949-62979673 GCF_004010195.1 Chiloscyllium plagiosum | reverse complement strand
GGGGGGTGGGGGGAGTGGGGGAGATCTCCGATTAAAGGAGGGTATCTCTACGAGCGAAAAAGAGGATCTGGAATCAATTGGTTCAAGGTATTACACAGATGATTTAGTGTTGAGAAACAAGTGCACTGTATCAAAGTTCACAGACAACATTAAGATGAGTTGTACAACGAAATTTGCAGAGGACAATCTGCAGATGGATATAGATAGGTTAACTGCGTTGGCAAGTGTCTGGCAGTTGGAGTATGATGTTTGTCAATGTGCGGTTCTGCATTCTGCTCGGAATAATAGCAAAATGCACTATCATTTAAAGGGTTAACAACTGGAGCATGCTGTTGTGCAGAGGGGGTTCGTGTATAAATCACAAAAAGTTGGTTTGCAGGTTTCGAAGGTAATAACGAGTGTAAATGGAATAATGTCAATCATTGCCAGAGGGATGCAGGATAAAATCAGGGAGATTTTACTATAATTGCTTATGGTGTTGGTGAGGCGACGCCTGGAGTACTGTGTACAGTTTTGGTCTCCTTACTTGAGAAATGATGCACTGGCACTGGATGGAGTGTAGAGTGTAGATGAGGTTGACTGCATGGATTCCGGAGTTGGGAGGGTTGCCTGATGAGTGCACATTGAGTAGACTCGTATATACTCATCAGAATTTAGAAACATGAGAGGGAATCTTATCGAAAAACATCAACGGAACAAATATGATAGCAACAATGATCGTTTTTTTTCCCACGGGCGGGTGAAACACGATTTCGGGACACTGCCTGAAAATAAGGAAGAGCAATTTAGCATTGACTCATCCAAAGGATTGTGAATCTGTGGAATAAAATGCCCAGTGAAGCAATCGGTGCTATGTGGTTGCCTGTTCTAATGGGAAAACATTGAGGTATTTGAAGATTGCAAGAAATGAAGCGTGTAAGTGGAACTGAGTCCATGGAAACATCAGGCATGATTGGATTGAATGGCGCAGCAGGTTTGCTCGAGCAGATAGTCTAATCCTGGTCTTATTTCTTATGTTCTTTTGCCAGTTGATTTGAGTTTGGGTAGAAATTCGCACTGGGAGGCGGAATGGATGTCACCAACTCCTCACATTAATTGCTTTTCGAGTCCACACAATGCAAGTCAAATTGGGTTTCCCTTAGTTCTTACGACACAACATTCACAGAGCATTCTCCCCTCTCAGCAAAGAGTCTGGAATTACCCAGCATCCCGAGAATCAGTGAAAGCCCACAGTGCACTGGGACACGCACAGTCCATGTGGAGCTATCGTGCATAGCCCCGATATTGAGCCTTTAAGTGGCAGGCAGAGGAACATTACACCCGTCCCTAAACCCAGATTGTGCGCATGGGTTTAGGTCTCCTCCTGGGAGATGAGGGTCACAAGCAGGACATGCCCTTCCCCCAGGATCAGTGGTCGTGGGGGCCATGGCACCAGACCATGTCTGCCTGCTCTGAAATTTTCTCTGAGTCAGAGCAGTCTCAACCATCGAGAGAAATATACAGCATTTTAGGTAGATCATTGTCCTTCTCCCTCCATAAGTGTAAGGGGAGGGACGCACGGAGATTGTCACCGTTACCCTTGATGAGAATGAATAAGAGGCACCTAGATTAGCATGAGATCAAAAAAAGGCTTCAGGAAACATCTCACTGGCTGTACCAATAATCTCAACACAGCCCACAGTGTTCAGATTACACAGAAATATTTTGCCCGGGGCGTTGAAACAGCAGGTCCAGAAAAAAATATATACTGGTAAGAGTTATATATCGAAGTTAAAACTGTGGAGCAAATTTAGTGCATACTTCAAACAGGAAATTAGCTATTCCAGATATTGCTGATGAAAGTCAGTTGGTCTGCTCGTAGCTGTAGGAAAAAAAAGTAGAGATAATATTTAAAATTTGGGAACCCTTCATTAGAACAGTTTTTGTTTCCCATCTCCAGCATCTGCAGTGATTTGTTTTATATTACATTGACAAGCATTCTTCGTACGATATTAATGGATGACGTGGTCAAGGAAGAAGTGGAAAAGATGACGGCAAAATTGCAGGAGATGGAGCGGTGACAGCTGGAGGCCAGATCTATCAGCGTTTGGGTGGGGTGAGGGGTGTATGAATCATCGGATAAAGGAAAGAAAGTCATGTTTGAGGTACCCGACAGGAATTCAGAAACATCTGAACACATGTGACAGATCCAGAGGAAAGTGGGTGAATGCAGTCACTCTCCGTTGACCATTGAGTTGCCATAGTGGCTCAATGGTTAGAACTGTGCATCGGACCGGCTTTGATTCTACCCTCGGCTGGCTCCCTACGTGGGGTTTTCTCCAGGTGCTCCGTTTTCCTCCCACACTCCAAACATCCGCTGTTTAGGTGGACGGGCCCTGAGCAATTGCACTGCATTATCCATTGATGTGCAGGTTAACTATAGAATTGCACTGTTACAGGGATAGGGTACGTTCGTGTCTGGTTGGGCACTCTTTGGAGAGTCAGTGTGAAGTCGTTGGGCAATATGGCCTGTTTTCAGACTGCAACTGTTCTATTATCTCAATTCAGGTCTTTGTATGTGGCAACACTTCACAAGACCCTACATACAAGTCTTGTCCTGCTTTACCTTACAGAATGCTACAGCTTACTTCTGTTAGGCAGATAGCTAGTCTAAGCGTAGCAGCATCATAGTGGCAACGCTTTGCAGTACTACCCATACTGGGCAGGTAGCCTGGTTTACTGAGCAATACACTTGCATAATTTGAGCAACTCTCTGTGCTGGGCTATTACCTTGTCCCTGCGTGCAGTGTCTGGGATGGTTCTGTGAAACAGATCCAGAATTTGATGCAACGAACCATTTCAACTGGTTTTGTAATGCCTTTATTCAATGTCCGCTTTCCTGTGATTTCGACCTTCCAAGGCGAATCACTTCCAGTGCGAGTCACTCCCCTGTCTTCCACCACCCCATGATGTTTCCACGTATGTCCTCAGTTCATGAATTGTGTGCTTCTATCTTAATGTGAATCTTTCTGTCCCTCTGTATCTTTCCCTGGACTTAGTTTCTTAGCTCCGACCTTCCAAGGCGAATCACTTCCAGTGCGTCTCACTCCCCTGTCTTCCACCACCCCAAGACGTTTCCACGTATGTCCTCAGTTCATGAATTGTGTGCTTCTATCTTAATGTGAATCTTTCTGTCCCTCTGTATCTTTCCCTGGACTTAGTTTCTTAGCTCCCAGTCTGTCGAGTTCTGTCAGTGAGAAGCTCATAAACAATGAAATGGTGTGCATCGGTCTATTGTTCACTTCCCGGTGTGCTCCATGTCGTGCTCGAAGTTACACAGGGGTTTCAAGCAGCTTTGATGTGTGACTTTGAACCTTGGTCTGTGCCTGTCCACTGATGGACTATGTTTGTACCTGTCAGTTGATCGTGCTGTTAGTAACACAAGGAAGCTCCTTGAGTATTGTTGTGAAGTATTGGGATTAGCAAGTAGCTGTGAGGCTTTCGACTGACTCTTTATATTGACGAATTACTGGAGGTGCTGGGGATGCTTTGCTGGAGGTTGTGTTGTGAGCTGCCTCAGACATTCAGGGAGGCCTGAGGACTTAGTGACCCAATTCTGGATGGAGCATGGGAACTGCAGTTCCAGCGTCTGGGTCTGCAACATGAACAACAAATAAAATAGAGGCTGCATGACTCTCTCTCTTTCTCTCTCTNCACACACACACACACACACACACACACACACACACACACACACACACACACACACACACACACAAACGCGCACACAGACATACGCACACACACACACTGCACACTGGCACCTCCAGGTAGTGAATTGAAAGAAATTCTGGGATTTGCATATTAATCAATCAAATCCTGCACCTCCATTCTAACGAATTTAAGAATTAAAAACCATCGAGTGTGTTCAATTAAAGCATATGAGTAGTACAACCCTTTGATCTTTTCCGTATAGATTCTGTGTCGAACATCATCCTCTCTCACTAACACCTGTTTAAGTAGCAACACTCCAGAAGCTCGGGTTTTCAAATAATCCTGTTGGACTGCAATCTAGTGTCGTGTGATTTTTGACCTTGTTCAAGCCAGTCAAACACCAGCACTTTCATATCCTGATTAGTCAATCCTCTCTCCAAGCGAATAATCTTTTACTAACCGCATGTGCTCTTATTTTGCATAATCTTTTGTGAGGCACATTTTGCAATGCCTCTGGAAGTCTAGGTATAATACGTTTATCGTATCCCCATCCTCCAACTTGATTGTCACATGTTTTTTTTTTAAAACAGACCTCAGGCAAATAATTGAAACACGATTGATTCTTCATAAAATCATGTTGACTATGATTGACTATGGTTTGAACTTGCCAATCTCCTGTTATTAGTTCCTTACTAAATTCGCCTCACAATTTGCATTCAATTCCAATATTATTTCACTTCCTTTTATTCTCTCGTGAAATTGGTTATTCTAAGTTCATTGCTTTCTGTAACGTCTACGTTACCTTTTAATACCTGTGTGACAGGCACAAAGCTATAAACGATCTGTCTTATTGCTGTGTAAGAGGCATCAGTTGCTGAATGGCCTCATACTGTTCCAGGGTTACTTACTCGATGAGCTTTATGTCCTTCCTGGTGTCCCTCCATTACAGTCACGATGGGCTGAATGTCTTCCTGTTGTTTCTGCATTACAGTCTCGATGGGCTGAATGTCCTCCTGGTGCTCCTACAATATTGGCTCGATCGGCTGAATGTCCTCCTGGTCTTCTTTCATTACAGTATCAATGGGCTGAATGTCCTTCCCCTGTTCCAGATCAAGCCGTTCAAGGTCGAAAGTTCTTGCCCGCTGCTGGATGAGTGGTTTGGTGACTTACGGAATCTTGCTGCTGCAGTGCAACATTTCGAGTGACTGAAATGTCTCCTCACGTACCTCCACAACACGACTGAGATACTGAACAGTCTCCTCCCCGTATCCGTGAAATGGCATTGAGAGAGAGAGATTGGTAATCTCCTGTTCCCATACAACAGACAGGTGGCTGAATTATTTCCTCGCGTTCACATCAAAGCATCTGAAACGGTTTCATGTCATTCTCCTGTATTTGTGCAACAGACGGATTACGCTGGCTTAACCGAGTGTGAAAATATCCAGGGACTCTGTAGCCTTTTCCAGTTCTAGTGTTGCAGCATTTAGAAAGCTGAACGGTGTAATCTGATTGCTGTGTAACAGGATATAGATGCTGAACAATCGATTATGGGTCCTGTGTTGCAGCGTGGAGGGGCTGATTAGCGTCTTCCTGAAACGGTATATCAGGATCCAGGAACGAAACAGCCTCCTCTCGATTGACGGTAACAGTGTCAATTAATCTACTTCTGCTGTTCCTGTGTCACAGGTTCGAGAGGTGGATCAAACTCCTCAATTTGTTGTGTGATTGTCCTCTGTTTCTGAGCATCAAAATAAGATCATCTGTCATTCTTGTAAACTTTAATAAGTATTGGATCAACCTGCTCATCGCTCTCTCTCTTAAGATCACGTGACGCTGTGCATCAGTTGATTAAAGTGCCTGCTTCAGTGATTCAAGCTTTAGCATTGCCTACGCATTATATTAACGATTCATTGCTTGAACATCTCTCAAATGCCATATTGCTGTTCCATCACGTTGTTGATCCAACCTGGTGCTGTGGAAGCAGAGAGGTTTTGGCTGAAAGTGATTCATATGTTTTAAGCAATCAGCGCTCCCTCTCCTGTTGCCTGTGTTTGGCCACGATCAGAGAATGTTGTGTTCCATTAAGGTGGTGGCGCACTGATATAATCACTTCCTTTTCCTTCCAGTGATACAGTAATTTCATTCGGATTCAAAACCAGCAAGTGTGGTTAGTTCAGTGTGGTAGTGTAGCTGTGCATGCTGAGGCGCTGGACTTCGGCTTCATTATGGAAGTTGCTGTGAGTTCATATCGCATAACTGCCAGTTATGCTTACAAGGTGTTCAACTGAATCTTGGTGCGTATGAATACTGTTTAAATTGAACGCAACTCAATACAAACTGTTTCATGCAAAATGATCGATTGGACGACACAGTACAGAAACTTCAACGGGACGGGGCCATACTCTGTTTCTGCAGTGTAGTGGTTATTGCATTCACCTCACATGTGAAAGTTCCCTATGTACAAACAAGGCTGTGTCACTGCTTATTTGTATGGGCAAGCTATGCTGCTCACGCTGGGTAGCTCAATGGTTAGCAGAGCTGCCTCACAGTACCAAAGATCCAGGTTCAATTCCAGCCTCAAATTACTGTATTTATGGAGTCTGCATATTTTCTCATTGTCTGCGTGGGTTTTCATCGTGTGTTCCATTCCCCTCCCACAGTCCCAAGATCTATGGGATCAGTGGATTGGCCATGCTAAATTATCCGGGATGTGCTGGCTAGATGCATTACTCATGGAAAATGCGGCCTTACAGAAATTGTGTGGGGGACGGTGGTGTGGGTACGTTTGGATGGGATGGTCTCCTTCACAGGATCAGTGCAGAGGCTACGGGCCAAATGGCCTGCTTCCACACGTTAGTGATTCTATGATTACCAACTTCGTAACAGAAATTAATTTAGGGAGTAATCCCTGAGGTAATTGCAATATCCTTTCCTTAGTGAGAAGATTAAGTCTGTACACACTACTGCTGATGTGATCTCACTAAAATCCTGTACAACAACATCAACACTTTTCCATACTGCTGTAGGTTTCCCACCAAGGTTAGACCAGCCTCAGCTGTCTGGGGAAATGTACTGCATTACTGAAGGATAATTGTCGTTGTCTACTCCCCCAGCACAATGGAAGATCTGGTGAAAATATTGCAATGATGCTTGAGAAAAACGGATAAAATGTGGCAATATAATGTCAATACTGAGATATGCCTCGGCAAACATTGTGCTTATATCTAGCATTAATCTCGCGAGAGCCCACGTCACTCAAATTCCACAGAATCGGATAATGTGCAGCTTAGAAATAGCAAGAGGAATCAAACATTGATGGGAATTATATATCAAAGTCAAAGTTGTGATACAAGTATGCGTAACAATATGTTGAGCACCAAGCTAGAGATCAGGCAATTTGGAATTAGTGATATGTGATCAGAACAGCTAATTAAAAACTAAGCAGTAAAATAACTTTTGGGAATAGTGTTCTAAAAATATTAAGTTAATATTACGTCGGAATACATCATCTCCTGAAAATACAAAATGACCAGGATTCCAGTTGATCAATGCAGAAATACACATATGGATTACATTGAGGATCACAGTATTTCATTTCTGCAATCAGTTTGGAAGGTTTTTAACGTATTCCAAAGATTCAAGATGGGAAGAAGAGGGAGAATGGAGAACTATTGACCAGTTAACCTGTCATCCACAGGAGAAAATCTGTTGGAATCTATTACAATGAAAGTGGTTTTGGTAATTTGGGAAATAATAACACGCTTCAAGAGAATGATTATGTACTTATGAAAGGGAAGTCATATTTTTAAAAATATTTTGATTTAAGATATCGTTTATAGATATAAACAATGGAGAACAGATGTATGTGAAAAAGTTGCACATCCAGGAGGATATTTTAATGAAATCTCACAGTAAGGCATTTGAAAAATAATTGAAACAAAGGGTATTTGGAAGACCATGTGCAGCTGGGAAGATAAAATTTAGGTTTGTTTACATTTAAAAGGTATGAGAGTGTAGATGATGAAGAGTCATACAGACTGGAAGCCTTACCTTGCGCTCTCTGCATGGATGCTGTCTGACCCGCTGTGAACTGCAGCATTTGTTGACTTCAGTCCAGATAAAAGCATATGAAGTAATTTACTCCGAGGAAAAGGCAATATGCCCTGCATAACGTACACAGAGTGCCGGTGACAGAGTACCTGGAGTTCTGTGCACAGTTTTGGTTACAAATCTAAGGAAGAACATACTGACAACATATAGTGAATAGACATTTTCCAGATTTATCCCTCAGATGACAAGATTGTCTGATGAGGGAATTCGGACTGTGTTCCCTCGAGTTTCAACTAATGAGAAGTAATCTTAATAAAAACGATAAAAATCTCACGGAGAGGACTGACTAAAATAGATACATGGATAAGTGGGAACAGGCAAGATTGGAGAGAATCTCAAGATAATCTGCATGGACATCATGCAGAATGCTATCATCAGGAACAATAAGAACACATTAGAAACCAAGAGGGCAATCTGTGTGTGAAGCTCGTGAACATTGACAGATTGTTACATGAGCACTTCACGTTTGTCTTCCTTGAGAGAAGAAGGATTAAGGGACAGAATTCGAGAAGATAGACTGGGAAGCTCTTGAGCAGATTGATATAAGATGTGAAAGGGGATTGATGGTTTTCTCTCGTATAAAATTGGATAAATGATCCGATGTTGTTTTTTCTCTCCCCAGGCAGATGGTTGAGACAAGGGAGGAAAGTCACTGATCATTTTTTTAAATGTAGAATCTTTTCACAGGAGAGATGCCACAGGACCGATGTGTCCCACTTCAAAAAAGGATCGTGCATATAGACCAGGGAACAACAGACGAGCGAGTATCAGTTCACTGTTAGGGATAATTATGGAGTAAATTGGTAAGGAGAAAATTGATGTCCATTTGAGAGGCGATGTTTGATTAGGAATAGTCAGCATGGCTTTATCAGAGCGAAGCGATGCCCAAAGAAATTGCGTTGGAAATTGTCAAGGAATTCATTTCGTGGGTTTCTCAGCAAGCGTTTGACAAAGCCCCACTTGAAAAACTAAAAAATAAGGAAAATCTCATGTTGTCAGTGGTATCCAAAGTTATATCCAAAACTGTCTTAAATGGTAGGAGACAGAGGGTGGTGGCAGAATGATAGTTGTGTAACTAGAGACCAGTGTTCGATGGTTTACCACATGAATCAGTGCTGTGTCCTGTATTATTAACGGATTTCATAAATGATGTAGGCGTGAGTTTGGAGGAGTGTCATTCGTAAGTGCATGTTTGGCAGCGAGGAGGAAAAGTTTGTGTTACAAGAAGATACAGGTGGAATGCTCAAATGGACAGATCAATGGCAATGGAATGTACCCCTGATAAATATGAGGTGATGCACTTTGGAAGAAGGAAACAGACAGAGTGTTAGATTTGAAATCTTGCAGTATGGAAAATGGCCCTTTGGCCCAACTAGTCCACACACACCTTCTGAAGAGTAACTCACACAGTTCCCTTCCCATAACCGATATTTATCTCTGACAAATGCACCTCAAACTTTGCGCAATTCATCATGGCCTTTTCACTTGACCTGCACATCTTTGGATTGTGGGAGGAAACCGGAGCAGCTGGTGGCAACCCACACAGACATGTGGAGAATGTGCAAACTCCACACAGAGATTTCCCCGATGCGGGAATAAAATTCTGGTCGCTTCCACTGCGAGAAAGTTGTGCTAACCACTGAGGCACCGTGTCGCCCCATGTACCGAATGAATGGCAGCACACTAGGAAGTTCGGAGAGCGCTTTTCCACAGGTCCCTGAATGTGATTGCATAAGCTGCAAAGTTTTTAAGAAGTCATTGTGGACAATAGCTATTGTCCATATTCATCGCAGCACAGTTTACAAGAGCTGTCAAGGAGTTTTGTTAGGCCAAGATGGAATAATGTGTGCAGTTCTGGGAGCCACTTTACAGGAATGAAGTATTGCACCGGAAGGGATTCAGTGCAGATTCACCAGGATGTTTCTGGCGATGGAGAATATCAGCTAGTATCAGCTCACGTTGTTTATATTGGAGCAGAGAAAGCCGAGGGCGATATGATTTCGAAGAGATAAAGTAAACGCAGATTTATGAAATGAGAGTCATTTTTGAGGAATTGACTGTTCGACACCTTATGGAGAAGCAGTGGATGCAGTGCACTTCGGTTTTCAGAAACATCTTTGATAAAGTCCCAAGCCTACTTTGCAAAATCAAATCTCGTGGGTATGGGCTAATATATGAACATGGTTTTGAAATGGGAGAGTTGACAGGAACCAGTGTAAACGTTAATGGCACTTTGTTGGGATGTAAGTATCGTGCGGGATCAGAGGGATTGGGTTTGTACCTCAGGTATTCCCAATAAATTTCAAACCTTGGTTGCTGGAGTTCAAAATAATATTACCAAGGCCGCTGATGGCAATACACGATGTCGGCTTGTGAGTGGGTGAGTAGAACATAACAGAAGCTCTAAGGTGACTGAGACAAGTGGTGTGAATGGACAAATACTTGGCAGGTGGAGAGCAGTGTGGGTAGATGTGACGTTGTGCACTTTGGAGGGAAGAATAGAATACTAGCCTGTTTTTTTTTAAAGGGATTACACAAAAAATGTGGTTCTATAAAGGGACTGTGCTCCTTTCTTATTCCCTTCTTTACAGATCTCCGAGGTTCATACAGCGCAGCGAGTTCTGAAGCCAGAAGTCAATGTCACGAATAGCAGTGGCACACTGTCCAGTGTACAGAGACACACCAAGTGGGTAGCTGTAACTGAATAAGATCTGGATCTGCTTGCACATCAGCCACTGAAAGCAATATTGCCGGAGCAGACAGCAATTAGGAAGACAAATGTTGTGTTGAAATTCATTTCAACGGGTATTGAGCACAAGAGTAAGGGTGTCTTACTGCAGTTGTACACGGCCATAGTGAGACATAATTTCAAACATTGTGCGGTATTGTGTGCAGTTTTGATTTCCTTAAATATTGCCGGATAAACGTGACATTGAGGGAGTGCAGTGAAGGATGACCAGACTGATCTCTGGGATGACTGGCTTGTTGCGGGAGCAGACTTTGGTTCGACTGGACCCTTCATTGGGTTTCGGAAAATTAGTAGAATTCTCAATGAAATATATAAACCTCTTACAGGGCCAGACAGATTGGAAACAGCGGTGACAATTCCCCTGGCTGGGACGTATAAAGCAGCATGCCACAACATTCGGTACAGAAGGCCACTCTGCATTGAGATGAGAATACATGTGTGCAGTCAGAGACTGGTGAACATGGGAAAACTCCCTCACACATCATGCAAAGGCACTGAATGTAAATAAGGATTTTGAGAAACTAAAGGGATAGAGATAGCACAGGACTATGTTGTGAAGATATTGGATCAGGCATCACTTTATTGAATAGGAAAACAAAACGATTTCTGATGTTAATATTTAATATGTTGTCCAACGGTTAATCATATTAAGGGATGCGTGCGTTGTGGGGGTGAGATACAACGGAGAGATGTTCTCTCGTGAACTAGAATGGGGAGGCTCAATTTGTTGATTGACCTATTCTTTTTCCGATGTTTTTTGTGAAATCTGTGGGTAAGCTCTGGAAATGTTGTCACAAGCTCTCAGGTATTAGGAAATATGTTTCTGAAGAGTCGACATAATTGTATTTCCCATTCCCTTTTCCGATACGGAGGCTGGTGCCGGGTGTTCTGTCCGGTTTAATTCTTTAAGACCTCGGAGCAGAAGAGCTTATCACATGTCTGTGTCCGGACTCACTTTTAGGCCAGACCAGGAAAACTCGGGAGATATCCTCCTGAAAGTATAATGGGGAAGCAAACTGACGTTGGATCGACATTGGATTCACGTCTCTATTACTGACACCAGATTTTAGATGTCGATATTTTATTAATTGTTTTTAACTTCCGCCAGCTGACATAACATTAGCCCTGTGTCGATGAGCAATCCAGTGACACTTACACGACAGCTCCAACTCCACATGGGGACCCAACGGAAACCACATTGAGCAGGTTATTTCTGTGCTGCTTGGCAGCTGTGTCAAAAAGAATTTCCAAAGATTTGACGATCGTGATGAGACTGAGGGGATAGTAATAAATTAGATTGTAATTATGCCGCTCTTACCGGACTGGAAATAGTTGAGTCATGTTCCACATTGCCAGGGAGATATCAGAGTTGGAGCTGGAATGAAGCAGCTTTCCCAGGTACACGGCTTGTTGTGCAGCAGAAGTCTTCATTCCTATTGAAGGAGTAGTGTCGGGCCCATTGACTTTGCCATATCTAATGTGTACAGCTGTTTCTTCATATCATGTGCAGCGAGTCGAATCTGTTGAATCCTGCTATGGGTGATCCTATGGGCTTCATGGCAAGGGTGAGATGGATCTCTGACTCAACGGTTCTGGCTGAGGATGGTGCAGAGACTACATCCTTGCCTTTTGCACTATGTACAGGTCTAATACATTAATTAGCATGAGGTTAATTGTAGAGCAATCTACTGCAGTGAGTCGTTAAACCATCCATTACCATTTATGACCAGAGTTTGCAGAACTGTTGGTCTGTTGATCTTGGGATCGTTGCGCTCTGTCTATCAGATGTTCGCCCTGTTGTTTGGAGCGTATGCAAAAAGTGAAGTAGCTACAATGGTTTATCGTCAGTTTTGCTACACATGGTTCTGACTCTGGCATGGTCACCCGCACTCGTTACTGAAACATAGAGGAGCTTTATATTAATGATAGATTATCCTGGGTAAATAGGTTTCAGATTGTGGTTGAATATAATTCTGTTTCTGCTGCTGTTGTGGTTTCCAGCACGACATAAATGCCACGAATACTCTACTTAAGGAATTTCAGAAAGCTAGAATTTGAAAGCATGTACAGAGGATGTTTTGACTTCTAAATGAATTGATTCCAGTAAAGAATTAGTGACGAATAATTGAGTCATAGACTCTCAGAGTCATGCAATATTCAGACAGAGCATTCGACCCAACTCGTCCATGCTCACCAGTTTTCCTCATCTGAACTAGTTCTATTTTTCCTCTTTAGGCAAATACAGCACCAAGCATTTCCCCATTCAGGTACCCATCAAATTGTCTCTTAAATGATGTAATTGTACTCAACAATACTCCTTCCTGTGACAGCGCGCTACATTAATGCACCACCCACTGTGAGAAACAGCTGCCCCTTAGATTTCTTTTAAATCTCTCCCCTCTCACCTTCAACCTAACCTCTCTGGTTTTGGATTCCACCACACCCTAGCGAAAATACTTTGCTATTCATCCTACCTCTGCCCCTCATGATTTTATAAACGTATATTAAGTCACCCCTCAGCCTCCAATGCAAAACTAACAAAATCCCAGGCCATCCATATGTCTCAAAACCTCCAGTAACGACACCATAATTTTAAATATTTATCCCCTTTCCAATTTATAGCATTCTTCCTGTAGCTGGCCAATAAGCATTGTACTCAGTGATCCAAATGTGACCTTACCATTCCCTTGTACAGCCACAGCATAATGCCCCAATTCGTTTACTCAGTGCTAACGCCTTCTTCACACCCTGTCTACCTGCAACACCACTTTCAATTAACTAAGTAGCTGGTCCCTGTATCTCTCTGTTCAATAACACTCCCCAGGTCCCTACCGTTAAGTGACTAAGTCCTGCCCTGGTTTGCCCAACAAAATGCAATGTCTCACATTTATCTGCATGAAGCTCCATCTATATACCTTAGACTACTGACCTAGTAGATCGAGATCTCATTGTTCTCTTAGATAGCCTTCTTCTTTGTCCATTATCATACAAATCTTGCGTATCGTCTGCAAACTATCCATGGTTCCTATATTGTCATCCAAATGTATTACGGAAACAATGAACAACTGCAAACTGGTCACTCTGGCACACCGCTGGTCACAGGCATCCAATTCGAACAACTAATCTCTCCCAGCACCCTCGGTGTTTTACTGTCAAGCCATTTTTGAATCTGATTGGCTAGCGCTCCCTGATCCCCTGTGATTTAACCTTCTTAATCAATCTCCCGTCTGGAATTTTGGTGGGCCTCACTAAGATATACACAGATAACGTATGCTGTTTACATTCCCCTATCTTCGAGGTCACCTCTTCAAAAATTGCAATCTAGTTTGTGAGACACACTTTCCCACTCATAAAAACATGCTGACTATTATTGCAGTCCTTGCCTTTCGAAATGCATGTAAATCCGACCTCTGAGAATCTTCTACAAACACTTACCCACATCTGACATCAGACTCACCAGTCTGTAGCTCCATGGCTTTTCCTTACAGCATTTTTTATATATGATGTAACATTAACTGTTTTCCAGTCTTCCAGCACCTCACCCGTGGCTGTCAGTGGTACAAATTTTATTATAAAAAACTGCAGATTCTGCAAATCAGACACAAACTCAGAAGGTAATGCGAAAGCTCAGCAGGTCTGGCAGAATCTGTGCAGAAAAATCAGAGCTAAAGTTTCAGGTCCAGTGATCCTTCCTCAGAACTCTGGCGAATGACATGACAGCTAGTGACCCTGCAGTTTCTTCCCCAGCTTTGTGCAAAGGCCTGGGATAAACGTGAACAGATCCCGGGTATTTAACTGGGAATTTGCATTTTAACACCTCCAGCATTTCTTCTTCTGTAATGTGGTTGCGTTTCAAAAATCACTTATTTTTATTTTCCCGGTGCCCTCGCTTCCATGTCTTTCTCCACAGTAAATACTGACGTGATATATTCATGTGGAATCTCATCCATGCAACAGTAACAGGCTGTCAGGCAGCGGGGGAGGGCGATTCCTTGTGAGGAGTGTGAGCCTGGCATTGCCAGGCACTTACGGGCTGTGCTGTTGAACTGTTAACTGTGTTTCTGTGTTTGTTTTCCTCTTTTACAGGAAGGGCTACAATGATGTATAGTTTAACATTCTTTTCTTTATTTTCTGCTTTGTAACAAGATTGTGTACATGAGAGGCGGTGTTGTGAAATGTTATACATACGATTATGTCACCTGTGCAGACATGCAAACTCTTCACTGTCTCATGTGAGTACGTGTGACAATTACACTAATAAACCTAATTCATCTCCTGTGAAACTACATATACATGGCTGTTTGATTTTAAGGGGGCCCTATTCTCTCTCTAGTTTCTCGTCTACCTTTAATATGCTTACATAATCGATTTCCATGTCCCTTAACTTTATCAGCTACAGCTATCTCATGCTTCCTTTTTGCCCTTCGGATTTCCTGGTAAGTGTTCTACTACACCCCGTAAGCTAAAGGGATTCATGATCCCAGCTGCCTATTCCTGATATACACCTTATTGCTTTCCCATGACTGGACCATCAATGTACCCTATCACGTCCTGTTCCCTACTCTTCACACTGACAGGAACATACTGTCTCTGAGCTCTCACTATCTCGCTTTTGAAAGACTCCCACTTGCCAGATGTACTTTTATCTGAGAACACCTTCCCCTGAATCATCTTTTGAAATGTCTTACCCAATAAGATCACAATTGGACATGTCCGAATTTGCAACATTAACTTGTGAAGCAGGCCTAACCTTTTACAGAACTACTTTCAAACGAATAGAATTCTGGTCACTGGTCCGAAAGTGCTCGCACTCTCACAGAACAGTCACTTGCCCTTCCCTAATTTCCAAGAGGAAATAAAGGTGAGGCAAGAATGAGGGGCAGAATAGGAATAATTCCATATAATTTCGTCTTTATGGTTGTGTATGTCTGTGAGTGTGTGTGTGTGTGTGTCTGTTTGCCTGTGCGTGTGCATGTGTCTGTGCATCTGTTTGTGGACGTGCGCATGTGCATGTTTGTGAATCCATTGAAATGGGAATCAAAATGTCCCTTCTCTCTATCTGTCAATCCTCTTGTGTTTCAAGTGATGTATTACCATCCTCTGCTGGCCGCCGCAGGCCATTTCAGAAGCAACAGCTTTGTTGTGAAAAGGCATCAAAGACAGTGACTTTCTCAGATTTGAATTAAGTTCGCTACATTGTCACGTGCACACTAACGAAAACAATGAAATTTTAGTAATGTCTTCGCTTATGACACCATCTCAGGTGCAAGAAATCTCGGGACACATTCTTCAGTATTTAGTACAGAAGTATATTAAGGCAAAAAGAACGGATTCGAATTTCTGACCCTTACACCCGAGTGTATGCCAGCAACGAGCTTCTAGACCGCACCGGGGCTCGTGTCCAGAACACACCAGGCCCAGTCTCCAAACCGAATCAGGACCAGTGACCAGCCCAGTCTCCAAAACACGCTAAGCCCAGTCTCCAGGCCGCATTGTGAATTAAATCGCGAGGCTTTGACTCCCCAAGCAAGCCACTGTTTTGGGATTCACCTTCAAAATTACCATTTGAGTCGCTTTAAAAAATTAAAAGTTTGTGAATGAAAAATACACCAGAAATCAAATTTAAAATGAGAGACACAAAGTGGGTGGAAGCAGATGAGGTCCTACCCTGCCGCCATCCTTCATACTTCACGCTGTTTCCTTTCATATTTCACGCAGACGTTGTTTCCTTCTTCCACATATAACTTGGAGACTCAGAGCAGTTTTGTCCGATTCCTTGCAATGCTGTCCCTGAAATATGAACAGACGGAGATGAACATGACCATTATTATCCTGTATGCTGCCATTGGCTTTATTTCAGGACTTTATAATCCATTCTTACTGCAATTTGGAAAAGTACATCAAAAGACATTGAAAGTTAGATAAATTGATCTTAACTTCATCTCAACCTCTTCCAAAGTGCTTCACTCAGACTGTCCTGGATGCAATCGTACTGCTGTGGTCAGCATAGCTCCCTTTGCTGGAGAGTTTTTTTTAGATTAATTCACGGCATTGCTCCCCGTGCTGGACAGACATCCCTTCCAGATTTACAGATCAATGCTTTGCTGCCGTCTACACAGTTTTCCACAGTTGGCAATTTTCTCGGTTGAACCGAGCACAGCTTGATCTATGC
>NC_057717.1:62959181-62962909 GCF_004010195.1 Chiloscyllium plagiosum | reverse complement strand
AGTTCGCTACATTGTCACGTGCACACTAACGAAAACAATGAAATTTTAGTAATGTCTTCGCTTATGACACCATCTCAGGTGCAAGAAATCTGGGTACACATTCTTCAGTATTTAGTACAGAAGTATATTAAGGCAAAAAGAACGGATTCGAATTTCTGACCCTTACACCCGAGTGTATGCCAGCAACGAGCTTCTAGACCGCACCAGGGCTCGTGTCCAGAACACACCAGGCCCAGTCTCCAAACCGAATCAGGACCAGTGACCAGCCCAGTCTCCAAAACACGCTAAGCCCAGTCTCCAGACCGCATTGTGAATTAAATCGCGAGGCTTTGACTCCCTAAGCAAGCCACTGTTTTGGGATTCACCTTCACCATTACCATTTGAGTGGCTTTAAAAAATTAAAAGTTTGTGAATGAAAAATACACCAGAAATCAAATTTAAAATGAGAGACACAACGTGGGTGGAAGCAGGTGAGTTCCTACCCTGCCGCCATCCTTCATACTTCACGCTGTTTCCTTTCATATTTCACGCTGTTTCCTTTCATATTTCACGCAGCATATTTCACGTTGTTTCCTTCTTCCACATATAACTTGGAGACTCAGAGCAGTTTTGTCCGATTCCTTGCAATGCTGTCCCTGAAATATGAACAGACGGAGATGAACATGACCATTATTATCCTGTATGCTCCCATTGGATTATAAAGTCCTGAAGATTTCAGGACTTTATAATCCATTCTCACTGCAATTTGGAAAAGTACATCAAAACACATTGAACGTTAGATAAATTGATATTAACTTCATCTCAACCTCTTCCAAAGTGCTTCACTCAGAGTGTCCTGGAAGCAATCGTACTACTGTGGTCAGCATAGCTCCCTTTGCTGGAGAGTGTTTTTTAGATTAATTCACGGCATTGCTCCCCGTGCTGGACAGACATCCCTTCCAGATTTACAGATCAATGCTTTGCTGCCGTCTACACAGTTTTCCACACTTGGCAATTTTCTCGGTTGAACCGAGCACAGCTTGATCTATG
Source organism: Chiloscyllium plagiosum (assembly GCF_004010195.1). Lineage (NCBI taxonomy): Eukaryota > Metazoa > Chordata > Chondrichthyes > Orectolobiformes > Hemiscylliidae > Chiloscyllium > Chiloscyllium plagiosum. The sequence goes on along the minus strand of NC_057717.1, from coordinate 62,961,880 downwards.
CAGTGTTGTGTCTTGACCAGATAGATAGGCCCTCTTGGTTAATGGCTCTCTGTGGTGGATTGAAGATTTTATATAACTGACTATTTGAGTTGATCTGACACTGCGTTTTACTTATGTTCTCCTTCTTGTGTTTGGAACCTCCGTCTCTCACTCTATTAATGTTGCAGTGTGCCCATGTACAGTACAACATGTTTGTGAATTCACACTGTTTATGGCAGCAGCCACAGTATCTTTTTTCAGAAGCAGTCAGCAATTCCCATCGTCTTTGTGTCTTCACGTAGAAAGAAAGGATGGCCTCTAGGCTAAAGTCCGTCCCCTTGGTACATAGTTCAAAACATGCTCCCCCTCACTACTTCACACCGCCAAACAACCACATGAAAATATTCAGTGTGTAATGAGAGCAAGGCGACCACTGGAAACATCAGCGAGCAGACTATCAGGGAGATGGAATAACACTTCCCATGTCTGAACTGGTCAGGGTGAACCCTCCAGTAACCACTGTATCGCTGTGTCGTGTAATCTCTTTCCGTTTCAGTTGCATACTGCATTTCATTCTTACTAAAAGGTTCAAAGGTTCACGTTTAAACACGTTTTCTTCCAGCTGCCAAATTGTTGCCCTATGCTTATCCAATCAGAGTGCCTCGACCACTTTTTGATAACTTCAGTTACTAACTATTTTAGTTAGAATACATCTTCTGCATTTATCTAAATCTTTGATATGGTTTGCAAATAGCACTGGTCACTGTCATTGCAGTCGTTAATTTGTGTTAAAATGGTAAAAATCGATTTATCCCTAATTTATCCCTGTTTCCGGCTCAATGACCTGTCCTCCCCCATTCACATGTAGCTACTTTGGAATGCTGACTATTCCCTTTCATTTCCTGTGTAACAGCCATGAGAGTTAAAAGATCTGTTCCAATTGCTGAGTAAAAGGTTCGAATGGTGAATGGCCTCATTCCGTCCCCATGTAAAACTCTTGATGGGCTGAACAGCCTGCTTCAGTATATGCGCAGTTATGAATGTTGCTGAATATTTTGGAACAATCAGTGCACAGCTTACTTCTGACCTTTTGATGGAGGGAAGTCCATCGATGCTGCAGCTGCTGATGAACTAAATTAACTGATGGATACCCAGTTTCCATTGGCTTAGGCCTTCAGAAGAAAGTCTTACTTCACAGGAGGTAGTGCCACATAACACAGTGGGTAGTACCTTCAGGATGAGACTGAGACATTCTCTCCATCCGGACTGTCTGCTCGGTATTCCAACAGACGTTATCTGAGACAGATCCATCTGTGCCAAGGTGCATGTTGAGAATGCTTCCTTCTTGTAGTTTCCCCCATCACTATCCACAGACTGGCTGCTGTGTATATGAGGCTTCTGCCTGCTCAGTCAGTGGTGGATCTGTGGAGACACGCTTTGTAATAGACATTGAAGTCCCACACCCTGAGTGCGTTCTGTTTCCTTGTCACCCTCAGTGCTTCCTCTGAGGAATTGAGTTATCACCAAGGGGTGCTGTGGAAAAAAAAGTAGATGCCGACCATCAGGAGATTTTCTTAACCTGTTACCATTAGATTTCCTGTGTTCTGGAATCAATGTTGGAGAAACGCAGTGAAACCCCTTTCCTGACTGTATCCCCGAGGATTTTCCCACCACTGGTGGGTCTGCCTGCCCGCGGGACAGGATATAGCCAGGGATGGTGATGCAGCTTGTTTCAATATTACCCATCAGGCATGATTCTGTGCCCTTCTTCAGGAGGGCTTATGCCCGAAACGTCGATTCTCCTGTTCCCTGGATGCTGCCTGACCTGCTGCGCTTTTCCAGCAACACATTTCCAGCTCCCCTTTATGGGTGGCAATTCAGTTCCTCCACCACATTCTAACCCCAGCTCACCCATTTCTCCTGATCCTGCTGCTCAATGTTTTCACCGTCAGACACATTTTAGTGAGCAGCAGAGCCCGCAGGAGACTCAGGGCTCACAGCAGTGGGGATGCTCGGTTTGATACAGAAATGAGCAATCGCAAAAGATCTATCATTTTACTGTTGTGATTTCGGGCAATTTCATCCTGTTATGGTCAATATTAATGATGGTTTCCATATGGTACCGGATGGATGTAATCGGGCGTCGACGTGTGTCTTTACATGATTTTGTGAAGGAATTGGGCTTCATGCTGCAGCTCCTCAGTTGCTGCACAAACACCGCAATTTATGCTGTGACGCAGACAAAGTTCAGACAGCAGCTGAAGAATGTGCTGAAATATCCCTTATGTCAGAGGTTGGGACCAGGCTGGGTGTCGCTATGGACTTAAAAAGGTTATCACAAAGGGAATGGTATCCCCAAAACGCTGATAGGGGTCGGGAGGGAAATGTATCTCTGGTGATGGGTCTTTTTGTCTGTGGTGGAAGTGATGGAGGATGATGCGAAGTTTACGGAGTGAGGTGGGTTTGCAGGTAAGGACCGGGAACATTCTGTCCTTATTGCAATTGGGGGGCGGAGTTCGAGGGCAGAGGTGCGCAAAATGGATCAGAGGCGCTGGAGGCGATCATCGATTATGTGGGAGGCAAATTGCGGTATTGGAAGAAAGGATATCTGGGCTGTTTTAAGGTGGAATTTGTCATCCTGGACGGAGGTGGGGCTGTTGTGGAGGAATTAGGAATAATGGACGTCGTATTTTCCAGCAAGTAGTGTGGGAGGATGTGTA
>NC_057717.1:62951083-62958681 GCF_004010195.1 Chiloscyllium plagiosum | reverse complement strand
CTATTATTCTTATATAAGAAGCAAGCTGGTAACTAGAGAAAGGATTGGTCCACGAAAGGATAAGGAAGGAAGGCTGTGTGTCGAACTTGAGAAAATGGGTGAAATTCCGATTGCTTACTTTACATTAATGCTCACTGAGGAGAGGGACATGATGAATGTTGATATTAGAGGTAGAAGTTTGATAACTCTAGATCACGTTGACATAAGTAGGGAAGATGTGTTTGGTCGGCTACCGGCTAGTAAGGTGGATAAATCCCCAGGACCGGATGGGATCTACCCCAGATGGCTGAGGGAGGCTACAGAGGAAATAATTGATCCCCTGACAGACATCTTTGTGGCAACCTTAAACACGGGTGAGGTGTCGGAGGACTGGAGGTTTTGTCATGTTGACCACCTGTACAAGAAGTTTGGTAGGGTTATTCCAGGTAGGTACAGACCAGTGAGTCTAACGTCAGTGCTAGGAAAGTTGCTGGAGAAGGTACTGAGGGAAAAATGTATTTGTATTTGAAAAAGTATAGGCATGTCACTGATAGGCAGCACAGTTTTGTGCGGGGGAGATCATGCCTTCAGTTTGATAGCTTTCTTTGAGGAAGTGATCAAGTTGAAAGATGAAAGAAGGTCTGTAGATATCATATACATGGACTATCGTAAGGCGTTTCATAAGGTTCCCCACGGTAAACTAATTGCGAAAGCAAAGTCACATAGTGTGCAAGGTGCTCTTGCTAGGTGGATACAGAACTGGTTGAGCAACAGGAGACAGAGAGTAGTAGTTGAAGAGACTTCCACCAAATGGAAGAAAGTGACCATGATGTTCCAAATGGATCAGTGCTGGGGTCACTCTTGTTTGTGATAGACATAAATAATCTGGAAGGGGGCACGGTTGACATGATCAGCACGTTTGCAGATGACACGAAGACTGGTGAAGTCGCAGAAAGCTTCGCGGACTGTCAAAGAATACTGGAAAATATAGATACACTGGAGAGTTGGGTGAGAAGTGGCAGATGGAGTTCAATCCAGGGAAATGTGAGATGATGTATTTTGGGAAGTCTAATTCTGGAGCGAAATATACAGGAAACGGAAGATCCTTGGGAAGTGTTGATGTGCAGAGAGATCTGGGAGTTCAGGTCCATTGTACTCTGAAGGTTGCTGCAATGGTGGACAGAATGGTAAAGAAGGCATATGGCATGCTTGCCTTCATCAGACGTGGTATTGTGTATAACAGCTGGAAAATTGTAAAGTACATTGTTTTGGCTGCATTCAGAATAATCTGTCCAGTTCTGGTCGCCACATTACCAAAAGGATGAGGACGCTTTGGAGAGGGTGAAGACAATATGTATGAGGATGTTGCTTTGTATGGAAGATGCTAGGTATGAAGAGAGGTTGAATAGGTTAGGGTTGTTTTCATGAGAAAAAAGGAGATTGAAGGGGACCTGATTGAGTTCTGCAAAGTCACGGTCGACAGAGATAAGCTTTTTTCCAAGGTGAAGGATTCATTCACGAGAGGTCACGCTTTCAAGGTGCGAGGTGAAATGTTTAAAGGTGTGTAAATTGTCTTTGTTCTTTGTTCAAAATAGAAGATAGATGTTCTTTGACATAGATTCGCAGTCACATAATCGATTAAGCTTCGGAAAGAAATACTAGAACTTGAAAAAGCAAGGGAGAACAGTGAGACAGTCTGACTTTGCCAGTCACAAAGGAGAAAGTGAGGACTGCAGTTGCTGGATACCAGAGTTTTTGCCTGTTACATGGCTGGGCATATGAAAAAACAAGATAAAAGTGCAGTATTCAGGATTTTTTATAATATAAATTGTGGTGAAGCAACATATGCATCGTAGTTCTAGATCCTTGTTCTGAAGTTGTGTGATCTGCTGCTGACGGTTCACTGAACTACGTCCAAAGCTGAGGGACGAGTCTTATTATCGTGGAATTAAGCATTTTCGGCCTATTAATTCTTGAGATTAGAAGAATGAGAGAACATATAATATTGACATTCCATTGAAAACGTTCTTTTCTCTCGCATTCACAGAGCCAACTGGAGGTAGTTTCACATTTATTTCTGCAAAATGGAATATTTGGAGAGATGATGTAAGTGCAATGAAATCACAGCAGAGCACAATGTCTGCTCTGTTGAGGGTATTCCCGTATTTGCTGATTCGGATACTCACTGTGTACTGAGGTGCACTATCTATTGTATCAGTTGGACTGTCTGAGGAGTGCAATGAAGGCTTCCCAGACTGATTCCAGGGATGCTGGCACTAACGTGGTGAGAGACTGATTGGTTAGGATTACTTTCACTAAGGTTCAGACGAATGACAGGGAATTTCATCGAGACATAAAATTCTAGAATTACCAGAGATGTAGGATCCTCCGAATGGTCTGTGTCTGTCTCGATAACAAGCGTGGACACCCCCTAAGGATACTTCAGACAAATATGAGGAGACTGTGACATTCATTACCACAGGACGGAGTTGATGTGAAAACATTTAATAGGTGCAAAAGCGGCTATATACATCAGCTGGGGCGATTAGGGTAAATGATTATGGGGTTAAAGCTCAATTAGGCTGTTGAGTTGAAATGTTCGCCAATGATTATGATGAATGGTGGAGCAGGGTCAAGGGGATGAACGGCCTCTTTCTGCTTGAATGTTTTCATGTTTCTGTATCCAATTCATTATAAGTTTCAGAACCTTTGGCCCACTTGTCCGTTTCGTCAACAGAAGACGTCCGAGTGAAAGGGCCAATGGACACTCACAATTGTGCACGTGGCCACATGCAAACATTTTCGAAGACCATCATGAAACAATTAAGTACATTCAGCATCTCAGTACACAAAGTACATATGCAACTGATATTTCCTCATGTGAGGAAATCGAGAATGGCACACTGAAAACTAAGATGAGGATGAATTATCTTTCTAAAACGGATGTATAACTGTGGAATTTTCCGCAGCAGATTGCAGTGGATAGTGCAATAGTGAGACAATGCAAGGAAGAGTTCGACAGAATTGCAATTTGCCATTAGTTGAAGTAGTATGAAGTGTTGATAAGAACGGGGAGTTGGGTTCACGTTGAGGTCAATCACCAAAGTACTAAATGATTGAATAGATTCAATTGGTTAAATTATCCAATCCCACTAATAACGTCCCCATGGATAAAGAGCCCGATGGATTTGGAATACAAGAAAGGTCATCATATATTTTGTCTGTGTCATTCAAAAATTACCAGCTGACTGTTCTCGGGCAATTTTTCAGCACTTGGCAAATAACGTTTTATTATGGATTAGTGGTGCTGGAAGAGCACAGCAGTTCAGGCAGGATTAAGGGCTTTTGCCCGAAACGTCGATTTTACTGCTCCTAGGATGCTGCCTGAACTGCTGTGCTCTTCTAGCGCCATTACTCCAGAATCTCGTTTCCAGCATCTGCAGGCATTGTTTTTACCTAAATACAGTTGTATGCTTTGGCATCGCAAATACATGCCTGAATACATCCGAAATCTAATGCGTATTTCTACCTTCTAACACACTCACAAGCAGTGAGGTCCAGGTCCCCACCACTCTTTGAGTGAAAAGGTTTTTCGCTACATCTCCTATAAATGTTCCATGTCTCACCTGATATCCATTTTCCTTGGCCATTAATAGCTCCATCAAGGAGTCATGTTTTTTTCTTTCTCTGTGTACCCCGAATACACTCCTTATGCATTTATATGACAATCATGCCTCATCTCAAACTCAATTGCTCTGAGGAACGTTTAGTTAATCACTGTCTTGAAAACCGACACTCAAGAGCAGGGCACAGCTCCCCAGTAAATTGCTTTCACACTCTCTCCAGTACGGTGACAACCACCCAAAATATGCAGATTCAAGAACTGCGTGCAATCCATGTGTCCTAGCCACAGTTACAGCATAATCAGGTTGCCAGTAAAATGTATGCCTCAAGTACTAAAAGCAACAATCCGACCTTACTAAACACTTCAGTCATCTGCCCTGATCGCTTAAAGGGCCAAAATCTAAATGCACGCCAAGATCCCATTGAGCCATTGGAGCAAATGATAGCAGATGCTGGATTCTATCCTGAAAACAACAAATACTGGAGGTCACAACGCCTCCGAGAGCACCCATGGAGAGGGAGAAAGCTAACCTTTCAAGTCTAGATAACGCTTTTGAAGAAGAGTCATCTAAATTCGTAACGTTAACTTGTTCTCTCTCCATGGATAATGTTTGACCCGCTGCTATCTCCTGCATTTGCTGTTTCCAATTATCCTTGCGGTTTCCCAGGATCCGCCAAATTGTGTTGTGTTCTATTGCCTTACTGGAGTTATGCTCGAATTCAATTGCTCAGTTGTAATTAGGACATGTATGAAGGCCTTGGACTGGGTACAGAGGCGAGTTTGCATTGCTGGTCTTCGTAGTACAGGAGATTGTGTAATATCACGTCGGTCCCCATGACGGAGAAGGATATCAATAATCCGTGGAACATACCACTTCCAACGATGCTGCAGTGTATTGTGGCTCCATAGTAGATAAATTGCATTGTATACAATGAAAAGATTTCTAAATAGGAGTCGAGGCAGTAAAAACGAAATGAAATGAACTGTTTTATTTGAAAGCCCTCAGATAAATGTAAACTGTCTAAGTTGCCACTTCCTGCGCATTAATGTTGGTTAAAACTGAGGACTGAAGATGCGGGAGATCAGAGTCGATACATGTTGGTGCTGGGAAAGTGGAACAGATCAGGCAGAATCCGACGAGCAGGAAAGTTGACGTTTCGGTCATAACCCCTTCTTCAAAACTGCTTATGCCTGAAATAACCATTTTCCTGCAAATCAGATAATTCCTGACCTGTTGTGCTTTTTCAGCACCAAATTGTACGGCCTTAACATTGGTGACCATTGTAAATCTCAAAATATTTTAAACTTTTTTTGCAGTTTGTTAATCATTTCATTTTCTCGTCATATAGATTTGAAGGAGAAAAACTCATATGCCTTCATACACCGCCACTTCGAGTGACTCTTCCATCTGTCTTCATTACCATGAACCACTTCAGTTTCGTTTCGCTGTCATAACCTTACACAGTTTATAGCTGCCTCAGATATTCAAGTACCAGTTACTGTATTCAGCAAACACAAGAAATAATCGAGCAAGAGAGGCGACTACATGTCAGACATGGCAGCTCGAAAGGCTTAGAACCCGATACTGAGATTATCAGCGACACCAAACACAGCAAGAATGGCATGGTTATAAAAATCTGGATAATCAGAATACCAACACAATGCCATCTTCTAGCGTCAACCAATCTTTCCAAGCATAGTGGGCAAACTGGATACCCTCCAGTATATTTCCCTGGAATACCAGTTAACCACTCAAAATCTGTTCTACCCCATAAATGCCTCGATTTATGACTCTCAGGTTCCAATGCCACCCAATGCCCGGAGCTGATGGTCAACCTTACACAATGTGAGACATTATTGCAAGAATTTCACATACTTATGAGTGAACCATTCCAGCAACTTAATTTCACCATGTTTTCTTGAGACCATCGCATCCAATAAATTTCACGACTGTTTTGAAATGTAACATGTGCTCCCTGCTGGTGAAATATAAGGTGATGATTTTGCAAATGTATACTGTTCATGCTGGAAGTAATAGTGAACAATTTCCACTTTTTGTTAAATATCCACCAGAAGTGAAAACTTGCAAGTGCAAAATGCTGAATAAAAATGCAGAAGTGAGAAACCCTGTACATCGTGGTCACAAAATTAAAATTGAAAATGTACCCATTGAATGTTAAGTGGGCAACATTTAATGAAAAATGTTAATTGAAGATATATTGCAACATACCATTAAAAAGAATAGCATGGAATGAGATACGATCAGGACGAGAAATCACAAAAAGTAACGAGGTTGTCATCAAAATTCGTATTTGAAAGACACCAACAGTATTCCAGGGGAGTCGTGATTGACCAGCAACAGACCTGAGCAAGCGACATATTTTACAGGCCGCATAGGCAGATGAGAGGCGACGAATCCAGCAGAGAGGAACACACTGCCTGATTCCCACAAACCATATCCATAATCAACAAGGTTTACATCACAATGGAGATAGCAAACGTTCCAAATTCCAGCATTGGTGCATCTCCAATTACAATCAAGAAAATTTTAGAATATAGGTGAGGGAGCAGCTTCGTTGAAACTAGATCCACAACATACGAGCCCTTGGCCACGGACGCTAATTACCAGCATTGTTTATAATCCACAGGACACAATGCAGAAATTTAGCATACAACTGCAGGCAACCTCTTCCAAACCTGCGACCAATTACATCGAGGAAAACAAAGACAGCAGACACATTTGAATGCCAACACCTGCAAATTCTCCGTCAAGCCACTCACCGTTCTGTTTTGGAAGTATGTGATCGTTTCTTCACTATCAGTTCATCAACATCGTGGAATGTCCACTGGAACGACATTATCGGGTTTCCTACAACAAAAGCATTGCAGTAATCGAGAAGGCACCACATCAGCGCCTTCTCCACGGCCAAGTAGGGCAGATAGCAAATGACGGTCCAGCCAGCAGTTTCCACAAACCCGAGTCAATTTTGAAAACATGAGAAAGGAAATTGGTGACTAATGTGATGTTTGGTTCAAGAGCATAAATTTTGCGAGCATCCATCTTTCTCGAAAAGTACTATCTGATTTTCAGAAGCAAAATACAACTGTTTTTGCAGCAGAAGACAGAAAAGAGGAGCCAATAGACCTATTCATTGTTACTGAACACAGGCTCTCTGTCTCTGTTCACAGTAAAAGTATATAGAAAATGAACTGAATTAAGTGCAGACGAGGAAAGAGCATTTTTGAAGCAAAGGAAGCTAACTGGGCAATCCCACTTAACCTGCAGGCATGTACTGAGAGGTCACAGTGTAAATTTACAAGATGCACTCTTGTCAGTTTGAAATAATCAGTTTGTTGATTCGAAACATGCAGAAGGCATGAGGTAACCAATGTAATATTGCTATTCATGAAAGCAAGTAAGGGAAAACCACACTGACATACTTATGTTGGTGAGTCTATCTTAATCGCGGGAAATAGGCTGGGTATCATTATCAAGAAAACCTCAGCAAAACCGTACGCTCGGAAACAATTAATAAAAAGCCCTTCTAATTATGGGCAATGTATTCATCACACTTATAAGGGTATATTTTATTTGTATAATTATAAATCGAATCAACAAAGCTGCATAAGCTAGTTGCTGGGTCATTCACACTTCTCACTTTTGATTTTACTGAAAATATCAAAGACGTCTATGAGGTATCTGCAGAATGTGAATTAAATGGAAAAAAAATCCACAATCACTATAAATTGTACGCACATGGCAATATGTTGTTGTGATTCTGTTCGCTGAGCTGGAAGTTTTTGTTGCAAACGCTTGGTCCCCTGGCTAGGCGACATCATCAGTGCTTGGGAGCACTGCGAAGCGCTTCTTTGATGTTTCCTCCGGTGTTTATAGTGATCTGTTCTTGCCGCTTCCGGTTGTCAGTTTCAGCTGTCCGCTGTAGTGGTGGATATACTGGGTCCAGGTCGATGTCTTTGTTGATGGAGTTTGTGG
>NC_057717.1:62942131-62950292 GCF_004010195.1 Chiloscyllium plagiosum | reverse complement strand
ACAGTGCGGCACTCCCTCAGCACTGACCCTCCGACAGTGCGGCACTCCCTCAGTACTGACCCTCCGACAGTGCTGGTCTCCCTCAGTACTGACCCTCTGACAGTGCAGGAGGAGGGTTACTGAGTGACAGTGTGAGGGAGCTGGATTAACATCAATAGACCACCCACGACACCTAAATGTTTAATTTGTCCATTTTTCCACTGTGCAGTGACCCTGTACACATTCAGTCAGCCAGTTTGCTATTTGCCTCTGCAAGGCCTCACAATCGAGCTGTTGAAAGCTCAGGCAGTGAGTTGCTGGTCCTCCCTGCCCTGTGATAACGGCTGGCTGGGGATTATTGATGTTGCAGAGATGCCCCTATGTTACTGTGCGAGGCCTGCCTGGGTAGACTGAACAGAGCACTGGAAAACCTGCTTTTCCCACTTTCCCAGCTGGAACCCGGAACTGTCCCCAAATTCTGCTGTGCCCTCCGCAAACTACCCGTCAGCACTGAGAGCACGGAACTCTGAGAGAGAGAGAGATATGGGGGCAGGATGTTGGGGTGAGGGAGAGAGGGAGAGTGGGACAGAGAGAGAGAGCGTGGGCATGACATGTCTTACGTTTCCATCTGTGGAAATGTTTCTTATGATGGCCAAGTTCGAACCTGCTTATCTTGATTCCTGAGTCAAATCAGATGCCCTGCAGCATTTGAAACTTGGACATCAAACCCCCAGAGATACCATGGTAACCAAGCAAATAAATTCAAATCCCAGCGTGATGAAAAATGCTTCAGAGACTCTGCTTGGAACATTTCGACTTTAGTGTAATCACCCAAACCATCATGGATTAGAGCTAACCCATCAAACACTCCCCAGGACAGGGACAGCACGGGGTTAGATACAGAGTAAAGCTCCCTCTACACTGTCCCCCAGCAAACACTCCCCAGGACAGGGACAGCACGGGGTTAGATACAGAGTAAAGCTCCCTCTACACTGTCCCCCCCATCAAACACTCCCCAGGACAGGGACAGCACAGGGACAGATACAGAGTACAGCTAAACGACATTCAATTATTCTTGCCTTTTGCCTTTTGCTTCAACCCTACTTCTTAGTGTTGTCATTGCGATTTTTTTCTGATCATTAATTGCATGCGTAAATAATACATAAAAATAATGCTGCTGAGCCAAACGCTTTGTAAAGATGGAAACCATTCATATTTGTACCTGTCACAAACCATGCAAAATCCACCCTCAGCATGATGATTGTTTGCACAGAAGAAAACCGAACACGTTTTTCAGAAACTCAAAGATCTATTCGATGGTGAGCTGAATTCCAAGTGATATCCTTTTTAAAATCATTGGCGCCTTCTCCCATCTCTGTATTCTCACAAACCACCTCAATTTATGAGGTGTGTCAAGCTGCAGGGGCGCATTAGATTAGCAGAACTGACAGTTAATGTTATTCCAATGAGCAGACAACCATAATCCGAGTTGAAAAAATGTGATCCCCGTTTAGAACTGCTATAAAATTCATATCAAGTATTAACTATGCGTTCCTTGATCGGCACAGTTTTTAATCCTGGTCAAGCAGTAATTTTAATACGCAGACGCCAATGGAAAGTTTCCTACTCCCTCTCAACTCTGGTATGAATTGTTAGCTGTTTGTTTTCCGATCTATTTCACATCATATTCCGTTTGAAAAGAAACCGTGTTAGTGCATGTTGCTTTTCGCACCCAATGTCGACACCCAATTTTTGCCACATCGAAAAATGTTTTCAGCTTACTTTGTCGTGTTTCGGGGAATTTGGAATGGTGGAAAAAATCAAATCATTCCAGCGTATGCTGCAGATTATTAATTCTTTGCGGGACAACGCTGATGCACTTCAGGTCTGTCTCATGTATTCTGAAGAAGGAATTCGACGTTCAAAACCTGAACTCTGCCTTGTCGCCACAAAATTTTGTAGAACTGCTGAGTTTCACCTTTGTCTTGTAGCATAGAGCAAATGTAATCAAAATCTTTGCTTTCTCTCTAATATGTTACGTAACGACATGACACCGTTATAATGATGTATGTGCTTGCTTTCTTTGGTTCATTGTAAAATAAGATATTATTTTTGCCAAGAAGTCTCCCATTTTATAAATATGCCATTGTCTTCTTGACATCTTTCCCAATAAGAACAGCTTATGTTTCACCAAGTCATTGCCCTTCAAAATCGTGCGTGGCTTCAGTAGATTCTTCACTCATACTTTTCTGCTCCATTTGCAAGAAACAGAGATTACCCAGTACAAACCACATTGTGTCGCATCTAGCTATAAGTCTCACTTAATGCATGATGCGGAAAGATCACAACCTAATACAGTTCATTACCTGTGAACCATCAGATATATGGGCTCGTTCAAATTTGGCAATGTAATATCCTATCGTTCCAGCATCGATTCCCATGCCGTGACCAATGCAGGGAGACTTGCAAAGTCGGAAACATGTTCCGTAGACTGGCTGTGCAGATTCAAGGCCAAGGATCGTGTGAAGCCGCTGATGGTTTAAAGCTTACAGTATCTACGCCTGGGTAGTTCATGAATCTTGAGAATTTCCAAGCCAAAGAAGGGATTGTACCTGATATCATGCCAAACTGGGTTATCGATCTGGAATTCAAGTCTCAGTGTTTCTGCTGTCGTCAAAAATTTAGTAAAGAAAGTCCACCTTATTCGTCAGTTTGATTGAAATTCAAACGCAGAGTGGTTGAAAGCACAATTTAATATTACCTAAGAAGACATGTAAGAAGAATGATTGTTCATTAGCATCACTAAATTCTAAACATACGAAACCTACGATGAAACTTCGAAGGACAGCACGAGCAGTTAAAAGTGTAACCCACTCTAAATTGCCGCTTCACGCACAGAATGACAAAGACAGAAAAAATAAAACGTTTTGATTGATGGGAAAGAATTGAAAGGTAGAGCTTACTGCCCAGAGATCAGTTGACATGGTTCTCCGACAGTGTCATGGAAAATACAACAAGGAAAATGGCCTCCAACAATTTGGTCCTGCATCATTCTTCCGACATTAATCCCACATTCCAACATTTGACCAATGGCCTTTTCTGCTATCACAATTCAAGTGCTCATTTGCATACGTTTTAACATTTATGAGGTTTCCCACTTTAACTTATCCTGGGTAGTAAATTCCAGTTATCCGAAACCCTCTGAGTGAGAAACAAAATCCTTGATACCCAATAAACACTTAACGTAAAAGTATGTCCTCTTCGTTATTCAACCATCAATAAAATGCACTGCTAATTCATATCCGTCATTTCGTTGCCCCTCATAATGCCACATTCCTCAATCTGGACGCACGCAGCAGTATCTTGTCTAACAAAAACCCAGGCCTATCCAAACTGGGTTACTGTCTAAGTTTCTTCAGCCAAGCCAACACTCTGGTAACTAAGTGCTGCACCTCCGCCAGAGAATTCACATCATCATATTGTGTGACAAACGGAACTGCGCACTGTACTCTGTGGCATACGAGAAGATTTGTACAGTTTCAAGAGAACTTCACTGCTCTTACTGTTGGTGGCATCGCAGGAAAAGACAAAATCCTTGTTTGTCTTCTGAAACAACCTTTCGTCATTTGGTGACAATTTCAATTATCGAGAGACGAGCACCCCAATTTTCCTTTGTTCCTCCCAGATTTCTGTGACTTTCCATTCTTTGAGTAAACGTTCATTGCGTTACTTCTTGCAAAGTACAATATCGCGCAGTTTTCATGGCAAATTTTGATCGGCTACTGATTAACCTATTTGAGCCACCCGTCTAAATCTTCCTGAAACCTAATATCTGCTTCCACATGCTTGACGACCTGGATAATCTTTCTGTCATTTGCAAGCCCAGTTATTATCCTCATCCCCAATTTATATGCAGCTGACTAAAATGTGTTGTGTACTGTTAAAATGGTGCTCAGAAACTTGCTTCTGTGTAATTTACTCTGGCACATTTCAGTTGGTTGCTGGTAGCGCAGGCTGAGCGTTTCAATTCTGTAAAAGTCTTGAACCGACTCACTTAATTGTTCAATTCACAGCAATTGCTGACAGTGAGCATAAATAGTTTTCTTTGTTGTTCAAGTGATTGTATTTGCGACAATAGAAATAATCCTTTCATTTATGAAGACCTGATTACCTCTGAACGTTTTGTTCACATCCCAAGCTATTTAGCTGTTTTGGGTCATCACATATTTACTCTCAGGTAAAAGACATTTGTCAAAAACGTGTTACAAATTCACAATTAAAATGTTACTTTTTGTTAGCTGCAAGTCCACTCGTGCACAGACCAAAGCTCCCGCTCATCTGCAAAGTTCTCTTGAACGGGCAATTGCGTAAAACTATGCTTACGATGTCTTTCAGGTTACAGACTTTCAAAATATACAACAACGATGTTCTGAGCAAGGCTTGTTTAATTTTGCTTTAATATTCTGTTTTTCCATGATTAATTTGACAATCAAAGTACAGAATAATATAAAATAGCATCGTGTTCAAGAAGGGGAGCTTTAAGCAGAATGTCAGTAGTGGGGGCGGGTCGTTGAAACCTGGTAGAATCTGTATCTACAGTATATCTGAAGCGGTTAAGGACCAGGCCGGACACCCTCAAAATATTTGAATATAGTGGCCCAAACCCTAACTTTACAAGTTGTTTTAAGCAGGAGCATCGCATATATTCAAGGAGGAATGCAGATGACCAACCCAGTTAGTTGTAAAGGAAACAATTTATTTACATGATTACCGAAGGAAACACCAACATAAGCGACACAATAACCCATAAGTTAACCTGTACGAAAACCCAGAAGATTATCCCAAGTTAATGATGCTGTTCCAAATACTTGCAACAATCCCCTTAACGGCTCCTTGCCACGAAAGGTACAATTTAACACAGGGAGGTACAGTAGTGAAGACAGACAGAGGGTACGAACACGAATCTGCTTCTTTGGGTCTCGCAGCTTCAAAGCTGCCTGACTGTATTTAGTGAATACCCAGCCTGTTAAAAACCAAATCAAACCAGAAAAAAAAATGCTAAGTTGGGAGAACTGGCTATTCCACTTTCATTCTGTCTTCTGCAGTGAGTTATTGGGAACTGAGATCCTGTCCCGTCAAAACTTCGGCCTTTTTACTTGCACTACTAACTAACGAGTTGTCTCGGCAATGGTGGATCGATTTGTCATTATCACTGACGGCGGGTTGAGACATGACAGTAATGAATATTTCCAATTGTCAATCCTCAATATTTCTGCTGTGTGTATTTCGGTGCTGTCCTGCTTGCTGCACCCACAGACTGTTCAGCTTGGTTCACTGTCATGTTCTCTTTGGTTGATTTGTTGTCATTTGATACCAGCAGCTTAAATAATGTATATTGCCCAATGACAACGGCAGCCGTAGTTCGAGCATCAAATTGCGTTCTGCACTGTTTGAAACAAATATCCCTTTCTATTTATACGTGTATATTGGTTGATAATTAAATAAGTATCTTGTTTCTGTTCTGCAAAGCCAATCTACTATAGTCGTGCTGTGAGTATGCATTTGTGTTAGTTTGATAAGATTTTTATGTCCATTGTACCATTGAATGTGTTGCTATGGTTAATGCTGTGCAGTCAGACATACTTTAATGGCCAACAGAGCCCATAAGGGACTGAAGGGTCACTTAAGGAGAGAGAATCATAGGATCCCAGAGAAAGACAAGAAAAGAAATTTTGTAATTTTACCTTGCAACATATCTGGCAGATCTATCCTGCTGTCTTCTGTGTATGTAATAGAAGTCATATGCTACTGTCATGGCACAGGGTAAACCTTCCTTATTTAAAACAGCAACACAGAAAAGATTTATACTGTGCAGTAATCTGTGCAATTCGAGAGGCCAAGAACTATTTAAAGAAAAATAAACAATTTTATTTCTTAAATATTTCTTAAATCACAGTTGTCTCCCACCCAACTGTTTAATTTTCCCGAACTTATACCCCAAAGCTTCGGATTGTGTCATTGGCTTTTAAGAGTGTGAATAAACTACATTCAAACTCGATTGGAGCATGTTATTTTATGATGGGGGCATACTTGACCGAATTGGCCCTATTAAGATCTGTTTTTATCCCTAGGCAGTCAGCAACCTGATCTATCCTAGTAGCTGGATCATGTGTTACATTGTTTATTGTTCAGAATATCTGGTCCTGTCCCGTCGTTCTGCTAGCTTTCAGCTATCTTAAAGGTACAATACACCCACATATTCATAAGACTACAACATAACCAGAAGAGATCCTGGGATTACATGGAGTCAGAAATTACCTTTCAACAAATCAAAGCAATGCAGCTGAATTAAGATTGCTGTAAAAATACATTTTTGCAGTGACACAGTTTACGTTCAGAGAAAATAAAAACTCAGAGTTTCGGGCATAAGCCCGAGATTCTCCTGTTCCCTGGATGCTGCCTGACCTGCTGCGCTTTTCCAGCAACACATTTTCAGCTCTGATCTCCAGCATCGGCAGACCTCATTTTCTCCTCATTTGCGACCTCGCTCAACTGATTTGTTTGCAAACTCCCCGAAATATGGGTTTACTCCTGCTGACTGATATTTACCTCATCATGTCAGTGCATATGTCGAATTACATTCTATTACTCTGCTTATTGACAATTCAAATCGATCAATCTGTGAGGGAATGCATGCCAACAAATGAACAGTGTGCAATTTGTGACCACATTTTCCCTATTCATTTTTTTTTCTTAAAATTCATCATATGTGTCTTCGAATGGACAGTCGCCATACCAATCAATGGACTAAAACTTCATTGCATGCCCAGAATTTAAGAAAGTCATTTTCCAAATTCCAATCCGTGGCTGAACGTTTCACGGGCTTACCAAATGTTATGCCTGCCGTAAATCATTGTTGCAGTAAATCATTCAGACCTCCGTTGAGCACTCTTCCATGTCTTTGATAAATCTGTCCCCAGTGTCTTCTCCTCTGACACTACATCTACTTCTTACGCGTTTGTGTTGCTCTTATCTGTGTGCGTAACTGCATCAATGTGATGAAAAAAGTGACCTTGCATGTGTAAATGTGCGTTGCTATCTGCATGTCTCTGTGCTTGTGTGTCTGTGTGTTCTTTTGCATATTTATCTGTGGAATTATGTCGGTATTTATATATCAGCGCTGATGCAGATTTGCTTGCCAGTGTTCATTTTTGCTTCACGTTTATAGGTGATTAAGTTTAACACGTGTCTGTGTTAACTGTGAGTCTGTGTGGTAGTGCCTCTTGTATTTTAGAATGACAGTGACTGTGTCAGATTTTCTATGCATAAGGAAGTGTGTATATATGTCTGTGTTTATGTTTACTTCTCTCTATCGATGTTCATGCACTCCTATATGTATACTTGGGAGTATCCACATTTCTTCATTTGACAGTACCAAACTATGAGAGTTTGTTTATGCTTTATCAAGTGCGTTTGCATCAGAATGACTTTCTGTAGGCAGTTGTGTCTTTGTCTATGTTTATCTCTGCCTGGGCATGTCAGTTTGTTTTTGCACTTGCATCTTTCTATCCGTGTCGATGTATATGATGATGACTCTGTCTTTTTGGACGCTTTCCTATTTCTGTGCCTTTCTTTCTGTGTATTTATGTATTTGACTGTACTCCAGTGTCATCGTCTATGTTCCTGTGACCAATGCTTGAATTGCTGTGTAATTGTCGGGGGGTGCCTGTAATTCTGCATGTCGACATATTTATTTATTTGTGGCACTATTATGTGCATTGATCGGTATGTTAATTTGCACAACTGCACACATATTGAAGTGTCTACATTTTAAAGTATTTATGCTGGTGATTGTGCCTTCCTATGATACAGAAAGAGACAGTCGGAACAAGTCAGTTTTTCTACTTTTATTTTCTCAACACTTTAAAATTACTACATTTCAACATCCTCAAGTGTATGCCAAATTTCCTAACCAGACTTTTAAATACCTAATCGCAGTCTCTGCGAGCACTCACTTCTCGACACTCGTTTGTACCTTCAGCAAACAATTTGGAATGTCTCAAAGCAACTTCAGCAGACCGAACTGAAACAAGGTAATCCAGTTGATCAGTGTAATGCACCTAAAAGGCTAAATTTTCAGAATAGTTCGTGGAAGACTAGAAGATGCACACTGACAATGAAA
>NC_057717.1:62935826-62941631 GCF_004010195.1 Chiloscyllium plagiosum | reverse complement strand
GGAACAGCCCTTCGGTCCTTCAAGTCTAAGCCAATCCAAATCTACTGTCTACACCTGTTGCCCAATTCCTAAGCATCTGTATCCCTCTGCTCCTCACCTACTCATGCATCTGTCCAGGTGTCTCTTAAATTAATCTACCGTGCCTCTGCTGGCACCGCGTTTCAGGTACCCACCACTCTCTGTGTAAAGTACTTGCCGCGTGCGTCCCCCTTAAGCTTTTCACCTCTCACCTTGAAAGCGTGACTTCTCATTATTGAATTCTTCACACTGAGAACAAAAGCTTATCTATATCTACCGTGACTATGCTCTTCTTGATTTTGTAGACCTCAGTCAGTCCCACCCCCATCGCCTTTTTTATAATGGAAACAAACTTAACCTACTCAGCCTCTCTTCATATCTCGTGTCTTCCATACCAGGCAACATCCTTGTGCACCCGCTCCACATCTATTTGGTAAAGCGGTGACCAGAAATATACACCATGTTCTAAACGCAGCCGAAACATCACGTGTATAATTTTAAAATGACTACTCAGCCTCTCTTCATATCTCGTGTCTTCCATACCAGGCAACATCCTTGTGCACCCGCTCCAAATCTATTTGGTAAAGCGGTGACCAGAAATATACACCATGTTCTAAACGCAGCCGAAACATCACGTGTATAATTTTAAAATGACTTGCCAGCTATTATACTTTAGTACACTGTCCGATGAAGGCATGCATACCATATGACTTCTTGACCATTCTATCCACCTGTGCAGCAACCTTCACGGTACAATGGACCTGAAACCCCTGAACACTCTGCTCATCAGCTTTTCGTTTACTCGATAATTCGCGCTGGAATTAGATTTCCAAAAATGCATCAGCTCACATTGGCCTGGATTGAACGCCAGCTGCCACTTCTCCGCCCAACTCTTTAGTCTATCTATATTCTCCTGTATTTTTCTGACAGTCCCCGCAACTCTACCAATCTTTGTATCATTATGTTAGATTCCCTCCAGTGTGGAAACAGGCTCTTGGGCCCAAGCAGTCCACACCGACCCTCCGAAGAGTAATCCACCAAACCCATTTCCCTCTGACTAATGCACCTAACACTATGGGCAATTTAGCACGGCCAATTCACCTATCTTGCAGATCTTTGGACTGTGGAAGGAAACTAGTGCACCCGGAGAATGTGCAAATGCAACATAGACAGTCACCCGAGGCGACAGTCACCCGAGGCTGGAAACAAACCTGGGACCCTGGTACGGTGAGGCAGCAGCGCTAACCACGGAGAAACCGTGCCCCCCGCAACCAAAGTTTTCTTTAGAAGTTTTCTTGCTGACCATACCAACAGTGCCCTCTTCCAGACCAAATGTATACCACAAACAACAGTGGCCCCAGCACTGATCCCTGTGGAACACCACTAGTCACCTTTCTCCATTTCGTTAAACTCCCTTCAACTGCTACTCTCTCTCTCCTATTGCTTAACCAGTTCTTTATCCATCTATCTAGATCACACTGCACACCACGTGGCTTCAATTTGTGCCCAGGGATGTGCAGGTTAGGGTGGATTGGCCGTGCTAAGTTGTCCCACAGTGCCCAGGGATGTGCAGGTTAGGGTGGATTGCTCGTGCTAAATTGTCCCATAGTGCCCAGGGATGTGCAGGTTAGGGTGGATTGGCCGTGCTAAATTGTCCCATAGTGCCCAGGGATGTGTAGGTTAGGGTGGATTGGCCATGCTAAATTGTCCCATAGTGTAAGGTGGATTAGTCAGAGGGAAATGGGTGGGTTGCTTTTCAGAGGATCGGTGTAGACTTGTTGGGCCGAAGGGCCTGTTTCCACACTGTAGGGAATCTAATCTAATCTAATTTAATCTGTCTCTCTCAGCCCTCTCCTCTCCAAGGGAGGACCGTCTACACACCCCTTCACTCTCCCCTTGTCACTGAATTTTCTCATGCCTCATGTAAACAGCTTCTGCACATCTCTACTGGGCCCGGCAATCCAGCTGTAGTCCTGTGAGTGAAGATTCTGGTTCTCTCTCTCCACGGATGCTGCCAGACCCACTGTGTTTCTCCAGCCATTTCGGTTCTTTGCTCCTTCCTTTGCTCGTCGAAATCCATCCACATTTCCCCACCTCTGAGCCAGGAGGGGCTGGGCTCAAGTGTCACTGTGCTTTGGGGGATGTGTAACATAACAGCACCAGCCAGGTCCCCAGTGTAGCTCAGTGGTAAGCATCCATGCCCCCCGCCCTGGGAGACCTGTCTTCAGTGTTCCACCTACTCTAGAGGTCATAGAGTCATAGAGATGTACAGCACGGAAACAGACCCTTCGGTCCAACCCGTCCATGCCGACCAGATATCCCAACCCAATCTAGTCCCACCTGCCAGCACTCGGCCCATATCCCTCCAAACCCTTCCTATTCATATACCCATCCAAATGCCTCTTAAATGTTGTCATTGTACCAGCCTCCACCACTTCCTCTGGCAGCCCATTCCATACGCGTACCACCCTCTGTGTGAAAAAGTTGCCCCTTAGGTCTCTTTTATATCTTTCCCCTCTCACCCTAAACCTATGTCCCTCTAGTTCTGGACTCCCCCACCCCAGGGAAAGGACCTTGTCTATTTATCCTATCCCATGCCCCTCGTGATTTTATAAACCTCTATAAGGTCACCCCCCAGCCTTTGACATTCCAGGGAAAACAGCCCCAGCCTATTCAGCCTTTCCCTATAGTTTAAACCCAGCAACATCCTTTTCTGCACCCTTTGAAGTTTCACAGCATCCTTCCTACAGGAGGGAGACAGAATTGCACACAGTATTCCAAAGGTGGCCTAACCCAATGTCCTGCAGCCGCAACATGACCTCCCAACTCCTGTGCTCACAAAAAGGGCTTCCTTCACTCATAAAGACAAGAATTGCTGGAAAAGCTCAACAGGTCTTGCAGCATCTTTAGATCACTTTACAGTGTGGAAACAGGCCCTTCGGCCCAACAGATCCACGCTGACCCACCGAAGTGCAACCCACCCAGACCCATTCCCCTACATTAACCCCTTCACCTAACACTACGGGCAATTTAGCGCGGCCAATTCACCCTAAGCTGCACATTTTTGGACTGTGGGAGGAAACCGCAGACACAGGGAGAATGTGCAAACTCCACACAGACAGTCGTCTGAGGCAGGAATTGAATCCGGGCGCTGTGAGGTAGCAGTGCTAACCACTGAGCCACTGTACCACCCAAGGAAAAACAGAGTTAATGTTTTGGGTCCAGTGACCCTTCATCAGAACCACCTTCTTCACTATCCTATCTACCTGCGAGTCCACTTTCAAGGAGTTGTGAACCCGCACTCCAAGGTCTCTTTGTTCAGCAACACTCCCAAGGACCTTACCATTAAGTGTATAAGTCCTGCTAAGATTTGCTTTCCCAAAATGCAGCACCTCGCATTTACCGGAATTAAACTCCATCTGCCACTCCTCAGCCAGCTGATTGACACCGCCAAGGTGACCCTCTTTGCTGTTCACACCGCCACCAATTTTGGTGTCATCTGTAGACTTACTAACCATACCTCCTGCACACACAATCCAGATCGCGTCTATAAGTGACAAAAAGCTGTGATTATGAAAAGTTCCACAAGGTGGACTGTTGGACTGGGGGGTGGACAAAGTTAGAATTCACAAAACACCAGGTTACAGTCCAACAGGTTTACTCGGAAGCACTAGCTTTCAGAGCGCTGCTCCTTCATCAGGGAGCGAGGGAGGCAGGATCAGCCTATGATTCTGCCTCACTAGCTCCCTGATGAGGGAGCAGTTCTCCAAAAGCTTGCACTTCCAAACAAACCTGTTGGACTATCACCTGCTCATCGAGATGTACAGCTCGGAAACAGACCCTTCGGTCCAACCCGTCCATGCCGACCAGATATCCCAACCCAATCTAGTCCCACCTGCCAGCACCCGGCCCATATCCCCCCAAACCTTTCCTATTCATATACCCATCCAGATGCCTCTTAAATGTTGTCATTGTACCAGCCTCCACCACTTCCTCTGGCAGCCCATTCCACACACGTACCACCCTCTGTGTGAAAAAGTTGCCCCTTAGGTCTCTTTTATATCCTTCCCCTCTCACCCTAAACCTATGCCCCTCTAGTTCTGGACTCCCCCACCCCAGGGAAAAGACCTTGCCTATTTACCCTATCCATGCCCCTCATGGTTTTATAAACCTCTATAAGGTCACCCCTCAGCCTCCGACACTCCAGGGAAAATGTGTGATTTTTTTTAACTGTGAAAAACAGGTGAAAGAGGAGAGAGAGAGTCGAGAGTGTGGCGCTAGAAAAGCACAGCAGATCAGGCAGCATCTGAGGAGCCAGAGAGTCAACAAGACCAACGGGGCAACTTTTTCACACAGAGGGTGGTGTATGTATGGAATGAGCTGCCAGAGGATGTGGTGGAGGCTGGTACAATGACAACATTTAAAAGGCATCTGGACGGGTGCATGAATAGGAAGGGTTTGGAGGGATATGGGCCGGGTGCTGGCAGGTGGGACTAGATTGGGTTGGGATACCTGGTCGGCATGGACGGGTCGGACCGAAGGGTCTGTTTCCGTGCTGTACATCTCTATGACTCTATATCTGGTCGGCATGGACGGGTCGGACTGAAGGGTCTGTTTCTGTGATGTACATCTCTAAGACTCTGTGGGCCCCTCATCAGGAATATTTCTCCCAGGAGAAAGTTTTAAAGAATCACAGCACACCAGGTTGCAGTCCGACAGGTTTAGTTGGAAGCACTAGCTTCCGGAGCGACGCTCCTTCATCAGGTGGTTGTGGGGAATAAGACCATAAGACACAGAATTTTATCGCAAAAGATTACGGTGTGATGTAACTGAAATTACACATTGAACAAGCCTGGATTGCTGTTCAGTCTTTCATCTTTTAGAATGGGTTACATTCATCAATATGTAAGTCCCAGAACTTTTTTTTCTCAGCCTGCTGGGCTATAACCTGGGGATTGTGGATTTCCTGCATCCCAGAGCAACACTGGTTTCTCCTCAGCCAGGACTGCAGCAGCTGGAGATCAGAGTCGAGAGGCCAGGCAGCATCCCAGGAGCAGGAGAGAGAGACAGACAGACAGAGAGAGAGAGAGAGAGAGAGTTGAAGAGCCCAAAAGCTGCAGTGTGTTGTGAGGGAGGGTTGAGGGCGCTCGGAGACCTGATCAAGGGAAGACCAGGCAAAGTGTGGAGCTCAGAGTTTGTGCTTTGCAGGAGAGTGAAGGTGCAGCACTGACTGACAGACAGACAGACAGTGTTTCCCTTTCCCTGCCTGCTGACAGGAGAGGAGGGGGATTTAAAAGCCCCCTCAGACAGGGAAACCTGACTGCATTCAGGACCCCCCCCCCCCCAGTGTTTCAGGGCTCCAACTCCCTGAGCTGCTCAAGTTAGCCATGGACAGCGGCGGGGGTGAGAGCAGGGACTCTGAGGGCACCCCGCTGCAAGTTCCCGGGGACTGGGAGACCCTGCCGCCTCAGCTCGAAGCCAAGTGCCGCCTGAGGACTTCCAGCTCGTCCGTCTCTTCCTTCAACTGCTCCTCGCCCGAGTCTGAGGATGAGGTGTTTAGCGAGGGGGCTCCGAGCAGCCGCGACAGGAGGCAGCTACTCAGAAAGGTCAGGGCTCCCTCCCTCTCTCTCACTGTCTCTCTGTGTGTGTGTCTCTGTCTGTCTGTCTCTGTGTGTGTCTGTCTGTGTGTCTGTGTGTCTGTCTGTGTCTCTGTCTGTCTGTGTGTGTGTGTCTCTGTCTGTGTGTGTGTGTGTCTCTGTCTGTGTGTGTGTGTCTCTGTCTGTGTGT
>NC_057717.1:62933814-62934995 GCF_004010195.1 Chiloscyllium plagiosum | reverse complement strand
CCATTCTCCCCCCTTCTCCCCCCTTCCCACATTCTCACATAACCCCACCCCATCGCTGCCATTGTACAGGAGCTTTAGTGAAACCTGGAAAACAGAGAATCCAGGAGCAGGAGTAGGCCATTCGGCCCCTCGAGCCTTCTCCAACCATAGCATCCATTCAATAGGAATGTGACAGATCATCCAATTCTGTCCCCACTTCCTCCCGTAAGCCCCAAGAACTACATCCAACTCCTTCCTGCAAACATTCGATGGTTTAGAACCTGGAACAGTACAGTGAAGGAACAGGCCCTTCGGCCCACGATGTTGTTCTATACATGATGCTAATCCCTTCCACCTGCCCTTGGTCTGCACCCTTCCACCCCTTGCATTTGCATATGTTTATCGAAAAACCCCTTAAACGCCCCTTTGGTATCTGTCTTCAACGCCAACCCTTCACAGTGCGTTCCACACTCCTGTCACTCTCTGTAAAAAAAAAACTAACCCCTCACATCTCCTTTGAACTTTCCCCCTCTCACCTTAAATACATGCCCCCTGGTATTAGACATTCAACTCTGGGAAAAGACAGTCAACCCTACCTATGCATCTCAATTTTAGAGACTTCTATCAAACCTCCCCTCAGCCTCGAGAGAAAGCACCCTGAGTTTTTCCAGCCTCTCCTGACATTTCAAACCCTCTAGCTGGGAAAGTGGGAAAAGCAGGTTTTCCAGTGCTGTGTTCAGTCTACCCAGGCAGGCCTCGCACAGTAACAGAGGGAGCGCCGCACTGTCGGAGGGTCAGTACTGAGGGAGTGCCGCACTGTCGGAGGGTCAGTACTGAGGGAGTGCAGCACCTCACACTTAGTCAGATTAAACTCCACCTGCCATTTCTCCACCCATATCTACAACTGATCTCTATCCCACTGTATCCTTTGACAACTTCTACACCATCCATAACTCAACCAAACTTTGTTTTGCACTCAACTGCTTTCTGTGACCCCCCCCTAGTCAGATTAAACTCCACCTGCCATTTCTCCACCCATATCTACAACTGATCTCTATCCCACTGTATCCTTTGACAACTTCTACACCATCCATAACTCAACCAAACTTTGTTTTGCACTCAACTGCTTTCTGTGACCCCCCCCACTCTCTGAGGGAAGATATTTCTCCCCATCTCAGTCTCAAATGCCCCCACCCCGTAAT
>NC_057717.1:62923868-62927037 GCF_004010195.1 Chiloscyllium plagiosum | reverse complement strand
CGCACTGTCGGAGGGTCAGTGCTGAGGGAGTGCCGCACTGTCGGAGGGTCAGTGCTGAGGGAGTGCCGCACTGTCGATGGGTCAGTGCTGAGGGAGTGCCGCACTGTCGGAGGGTCAGTGCTGAGGGAGTGCCACACTGTTGGAGGGTCAGTACTGAGGGAGTACCCCACTGTCGGAGGGTCAGTGCTGAGGGAGTGCCACATTGTCGGTGGGTCAGTGCTGCAGGAGTCTAGCATTGTCGGAGGGTCAGTACTGAGGGAGTGCCGCACTGTCAATGGGTCAGTACTGAGGGAGTGCCGCATTGTCGGAGGGTCAGTACTGAGGGAGTGCCGCACCGTCGGAGGGTCAGTACTGAGGGATTGCAGCACTGTCGGAGGGTCAGTACTGAGGGATTGCCGCACTGTCGGAGGGACATACTGAGGGAGTGCCGCACTGTCGGAGGATCAGTACTGAGGGAGTGCCACACTGTCGGAGGGTCAGTACTGAGGGAGTGCGGCACTGTCGGAGGGTCAGTAATGAGGGAGTGCCGCACTGTCGGAGGGTCAGTGCTGAGGGAGCCACTGCCTCTGAGTGGAAGCCTTTGAGGATAGCCTCCTGTGGGTGTTTGTTGTGCTGAAGCAGACGGTGCACTGTGAATCGCTTCCTGCTGCTGATCCGAGGCGATGAGCAATTGCGAGGCTGTGAATTCGTGTGAGAAAGATGTTAATGGGGGGGGAGGGGTGGGGAGGGGAGAGTGTGCTGACATGGGGGCATGGCGCTCAGAGGAAACCCCATGTCTCTGGCTCTGAACCAAGTGCTCTCAGAGTTTCCACTGCGGTTTCTGCAGCCGAACTCCCACTTGCGTCAACGTTTGACAAAGGGCTGCCTTTGTGTCTCTGCTTTCAGTTTGATGCAGTCTGATTTAACCCTTCACTGACTGCAAACCAGCCAGGAAACCACTTTTACCTGTTCGTACCTGCCCTCCCTCTCCCTCTCCCTCTCTGTCTCTTGCCTGTCAGTCTCTCTCTCTCTCATACACACAGTGAGACACATCAAACACTTCCTGCACCCCGAAGCAGACTTTCTGATGCAGTTCTGGTCACCTGACTGTAGAATCATAGAGTCCCTGCACTGTGGGAACAGGCCATTTGGCCCAACAAGCCCACACTGACTCTCCGAGGAGCAACCCTTCCAGATCCATTCCTCTACCCCATTACTCGACATTTACCCCTGACTAATACACCCTAACCTGCACATCCCTGGGCACTATGGGACAATTTAGCACGGCCAATCCACCCTAACCTGCACATCCCTGGACACTATGGGACAATTTAGCACGGCCAATCCACCCCAACCTGCACATCTTTGGACTGTGGGAGGAAACCCACACAGTCACGGGGAGAATATGCAAACTCCACACAGACAGTTGCCCGAGGGTGGCATCGAACCCGGCTAACCACTGAGCCACTGGACAGGGTGCGTAAAGAATTTACAAGAATGGTGCCAGGGTTGGAGGGTTTGAGCTACAGGGAGAGGCTGAACAGGCTGGAGCTGTTTTCCCTGGAGCGTCGGAGGCTGAGGGGTGACCTTATAGAACTTTATAAAGTCGTGAGGGGCCATGGTTAGGGTAAATAGGCAAAGTCTTTTCCCTGGGATGGGGAGTCTGGAACTAGAGGGGCATAGGTTTAGGGTGAGAGGGGAAAGATATAAACGAGATCTAAGGGGCAACCTTTTCACACAGAGGGTGGTACGTGTATGGAATGATCTGCCAGAGGAAGTGGTACAATGACAACATTTGAGGCGGAGACGAGATCAGTCACGATTATATCGAATGGGAGAGTAGACAGGATGGGCTGAATGGCCTGATCAGGCTTCTCATTTCAATG
The DNA here is from genome assembly GCF_004010195.1 of Chiloscyllium plagiosum. Classification (NCBI taxonomy): domain Eukaryota; kingdom Metazoa; phylum Chordata; class Chondrichthyes; order Orectolobiformes; family Hemiscylliidae; genus Chiloscyllium; species Chiloscyllium plagiosum. The sequence goes on along the minus strand of NC_057717.1, from coordinate 62,925,172 downwards.
TTCGCCATGGGCACCCTCGCAGGCCTAACCCCCTGAGCTGGAATCCTGCCCCATTTTGGTTAATAGTGCCCCCCCCCCCCCCCTCCCCAATCTCCCACCCTCTGCCCCCAGGAGGTCTAGTGGTACAGTCACCTGACCTGTTTATCCAGAGACCCAGTTAATGATTCGGGGACTCGTGTTCGAATCCCCCAGGCAGTGGGATTTGAATTCAATAAAAACTCTGGAATTAAGGATCTAAAGATGATCGTGAATCCATTGTTGATTGTCAGAGAAACCCAAAATGGTTCACTAATTTAGGGAAGGAATCTGCCATCCTTCCCTGGTCTGGGCCTACACATGACTGGACCCACAGCAAAGGGGTTGACACTTAACTGTCCCCCCACCCCGGGCAATAAAGACCCTCCGTGAGTGAATTAAAAGCAAAATGAATATTTTTAAAATGGGTAGGATCTCCTGTCCCATTGAACTTCCCCTAACACCAGTGTAGAGGAACACGGGCCTATGAATCTAGGCTTCAGTAAGGCCTAGCAACCGTCTCGAAGACCCCATAACCACTTCCCAATTTTCTCCAATTGTCCATGTTTTTCCGTCATCGTAGAGTACGCCTTTTGGGGCCACCCTTCTGGACTTTTCTAGAAGCTTCTATCGCTCGGGATGGCGGGGGTGGGGGGGGCCTTCCGGTCTACTTTTTACTTGAGATAATGACTGGGCCCCAGCGGCCGGACTAAGCGAAAAGGGGAAGTGGTTGCTGTTCTCTAGAAAGTAGTATTGTGGCAGCGATTAACAAAGATCTTCACGGGCTCGCAAGACTGGACATAGGAAAGTTGTTTCCATTCGGCGGTGGGGGGAGGGGGGTGAAAGATTTATCGAACAAGAGATTGTTGCTAATTCATCTGACGGGTGACCCAGAGCGATGGATGGATGGGGGAACCCTGAACCACAATGACAGGGAAGGGAGGGGGGTGGTGGGGGGGGGGGGATATTGAGGGTCCAGAACATATACACACCGCCCCACCTCAGCGACACGTGCGTGCAAACCAGACAACAAGAACTCGCCTTTAGGTAGCTCCCTTCGTGTGGAGTGGGCCCCGCAGGGAAAGTGTATGATGGCAAACGGTTTTGTCAGTGAGATCCATTTTTTTCCGAATCGAATCGAAAAGAGAGAGAGAGAGAGAGAGACCCCGCAGGGAAAGTGTATGATGGCAAACGGTTTTGTCAGTGAGATCCATTTTTTTCCGAATCGAATCGAAAAGAGAGAGAGAGAGAGAGAGTAAGTGGGGGGCTGGGAGGAGAGGAGGAGGAGG
>NC_057717.1:62918767-62921152 GCF_004010195.1 Chiloscyllium plagiosum | reverse complement strand
CTCACACACAGATACACAGTCTCACACTGACACTCTCTCACACACAGATACACAGTCTCACACTGACACACTCACACACAGATACACAGTCTCACACTGACACACTCACACACAGATACACAGTCTCACACTGACACACTCACACACAGATACACAGTCTCACACTGACACACTCACACACAGATACACAGTCTCACACTGACACACTCACACACAGATACACAGTCTCACACTGACACACTCACACACAGATACACACACACTGACACTCTCTCACACACACAGATACACAGTCTCACACTGACACTCTCTCACACACAGATACACAGTCTCACACTGACACTCTCACACACAGATACACAGTCTCACACTGATGCGCACATGCACACGCACTCTTATTCACACACACACATGCACTCACTCTCAGTTACACACACACACTGTCACACACACACGCACTCACTCTAATGCTCACATTCTCTCACATAAGTTTGAACTCATCAGTGGTTAGCACTGCAGCCTCACAGCAGCAGGGACCCAGGTTCAATCCCATCCTCGGGCGACTGTCTGCGTGGGGTTTCCTCTGGGTGCTCCATTTTCCTCCCACAGTCCAAAGGTGTGCAGGTTAGGGTGGATTGGCCATGGGAAATGCAGGGTTTCAGAGATGAGGTTGTGAGTGCTTATCGGTGAATCAGTGTGGTTTCGGTGGGCTGAGTGGCCTGTTGCCCAGTGGGCATTGAACCCAGGCACCTTCTGACCTAAAGGCAAGGACACTACCACTGCCAAACAGGAGCCCCTTCAAACACTCCGGAGATGTCTGGGATAGTATGAGGAGAGACTGGATTGGTTCGATCTGTACTCACTGGGAGGGGGGTTTGAGAAGACCGAGGAAGGACATCTCGGAGAAAGCAATAAAATCCCAACAGGACCAGACAGGATCAAGGATGCTCCCGATGACTCAGGAAGTCCAGAATTGGGGTGGGGGGGGGGGGGTGGTGGGAGGCGTCATAGTCTAAGGATGACGGGGGTGGGAGCCATTTCAGACTGAGATGGGGAGTAATGTCTTCCCCCAGAGATTGCGGGGTGGGGGAGCCTGTGGGATTCTCTGTCACATAGAGAGGGGTAGGGGCCGAAACATCGAATGTTTTGAGGAAGGAGTTGGATCGAGTTCTCGGGGCTGAAGGGAGACAGCGGGGAACGGGGGGGGGGGACTGGGTCGGGCGGTCAGCCATGATCCCCTTGGATGGGGTTACACCCTTGTGAGCCACGGAACTCGCTCCTCTCTCGTCAGCCTGAACTGTTCCTCAACGTTGCGAGAACGTTGACTGACTTCCCCCAACCCCCCACCCCCCACCCCCCCACAATTCTGCCCAGAACTCCTTCCCGGTCAGTCCAGGAATGCTCTGATCTTTGTATCGAAAGACAACACCAGAGAGCCGCCCTGTGCTCCAATTGGGTCAGTCACGGACTCTTCCTGTGTATCACTCGCTCCGCCATCGAGATAATCCAGCACGGAAACAGTCCCTTCGGCCCAATCTGTCCATGCCAACCCGATATCTCAATTAATCCAGTCCCATTCAAAGTCATAGAGATGAACAGCACGGAAAGAGACGCTTCGGCCCAACCTGTCCATGCCGACCAGATATCCTAAATTAATCTGGTCCCATTTGCCAGCACCCGGCCCATATCCCTCCAAACCCTTCCTATTCATGTCCCCATCCAGATGCCTCTTAAATGTTGTCATTGTACCAGCCTCCACCACTTCCTCTGGCAGCTCATTCCATACACGTACCACCCTCTGTGTGAAAAAGTTGCCCCTTAGGTCTCTTTTATATCTTTCCCCTCTCACCCTAAACCGCCTCATGATTTTGTAAACCTCTATAAGGTCACCCCTCAGCCTCCGACGCTCCAGGGAAAACAGCCCCAGCCTGTTCAGCCTCTCCCTGTAACTCAAACCCTCCAACCCTGGCACCATCCTTGTAAATCTTTCACAACATCCTTCTTCCAACGGGGAGACCGAATTTGCATGTAATATTCCAAAAGTGCCGATACCAACCCAATTGAGACGCACATACCTACCTTGTTTAGCAAAAACGACTGCCTTTCTTTCTCGTTGTGACTTTAAACTTCCTCATCCGATGTAAATAAAGACCGAGCTATGCCAAAAGTACTTGCGATTAAAATAGTCTGGAATGGAGTTGGATTGGATCAGACCCAAGACCCCCAAGGGGTTCTGACTTGGAGGGATAACACATAAAGCGTCGCTCGCTTCTTGACGATAAAAGGCTCTTCGTGGTCTCAAACCCCGGTTGAATGTTCCGACAGCGGTGCCATGACTGGATGAGCAACGCAGAGGAGCCCCAGGTCGAATCCAAACCCCCCCCC
>NC_057717.1:62915496-62918267 GCF_004010195.1 Chiloscyllium plagiosum | reverse complement strand
ATCTCGGCCTTCAGAATACATGAGGACGCTATCTCGGCCTTCAGTATACACGAGGACTCTATCTCGGCCTTCAGTATGCACAGGGACTCTATCTCGGCCTTCAGAATACATGAGGACGCTATCTCGGCCTTCAGTATACACAAGGACGCTATCTCGGCCTTCAGTATACACGAGGACGCTATCTCGGCCTTCAGTATACACAAGGACGCTATCTAGGCCTTCAGTATACACAAGGACGCTATCTCAGCCTTCAGTATACACAGGGACTCTATCTCAGCCTTCAGTGTACACAGGGACTCTGACCATCCCAGCTCTCTGGGGCAAAAGGTTCCAAAGACTCACAACCTTTGGAGAGGAGGAATTCCTCCTCATCTCAGTCTGAGGTCGGTACCCCTGCATTCGGAGGCTCTGCCCTCTGGTCCTAGACTGCCCCATGAGGGGAAATATCCTCTCAGCATTTCTCCTGGCAAGCCCCTTAAGAATACTTGACTTTTCAACTGGATCACCTTTTGCTGTTTTAAACTCCAGTGAGTATTGTCCCAATCTTTTTAACCTTTGGTTGCCCTACTATCAACAGGATATTATTAAACTAGAAGGAGTGCAGAAAAGATTTACTTGGTCGTTACCTGGACTGGAAGGTTTGAGTTATGAGGAGAGGTTGGATAGGCTGGGTACTCTCTTCCTGGGGAGACTGAGGGGGTGATCTTACAAAGGTCGATAAAATCACGAGGGGCATGGATGAGGTAGACAGCTGACAGCTATTCCCCGTTCTGGGGCTGTCTAAAACGAGAGGGCATAGGTTTAAGGTGAGAGGCGAGAGATACGAAAGGGGGCCGGAGGGGTAATTGTTTCACACAGAGGGTGGTGGGTGTCTGGAACAGGCTGCCAGAGTGGTGGATGTGAGTGCAAAATTCATCATTTCGATGGATGGGATAGGTATGGAGGGATAGGGACCAAACCCAAGTAATGGGACGAGTTTAAATTGTGAAAACTGAGCGATTTAAATCAGGCCTGATTCCACGCTGGAGACCTCAATGACTCTATAACACCGTACAAAGATTAGATTAGATTACAGTGTTGGAAACAGGCCCTTCGGCCCAACAAGTCCACACCGAGCCGCCAAAGCGCAACCCACCCTTACCCCTAACCTAACACTACGGGCAATTTAGCCTGGCCAATCCAGCCTAACCTGCACATCTTTGGACTGTGGGAGGAAACCGGAGCACCCGGAGGAAACCCCACGCAGACACGGGGGGGAGAATGTGCAAACTCCACACAGTCAGTCGCCTGAGGCGGGAATCGAACCCGGGTCTCTGGCGCTGTGAGGCAGCGGTGCTAACCACTGTGCCACCGTGCCGCCCACCAATGAATCTTCTTTGAACGGCCTCCAATGAGATTATATTCTCCCTTAAATACGAATCAAAACTGCTCACAGCGCTGCAGGTGCGATCTCACCAGCACCATTCCCGGTTTCGGTAAGACTTCCAACACAGAAATAGGTATTCCCCCTGCTATCCGAAAGTAGGGCGGTTCCTGTGAAACCTTTCGGAATCCGGAATGGCGTTAACGCGAAGAAGCGTTATTTTGTATGGGAACAAAAATCCACCCTTTCTCATGATGTGGAGGAGCCGGTGTTGGACTGGGGGTGGACAAAGTTAAAAATCACACAACGCCAGGTTACAGTCCAACAGGTTTATGGGGCAGCATGAGCTGCTCCTCCATCAGGGGGTTATGGAGAATAAGATTGCAAGACACAGAATTTATCGCAAGTGTTTACAGTGTGATGTAACTGAAATTACATACTGAGAAAGACCGGGATTGTTTGTTAAGTTTTACAATGTCATTCTCTGCAACCACCTGATGAAGGAGCAGCGCCCCGAAAGGTAGTGCATCCAAATAAATGAGGTGGACTCGAACCTGGTGTAGGGTGATTTTTAACCCTTTCTCATGAAAGCGAAAATCCTCTGCAGATTTCTATCCGGTGAGCAAAGACAGGTACAGTCTCTCGCAAACACAAAGGGACACAGAGCGAACTTTCGATAAGCAGGGGATTGCTGTCTTCATATACGTCAGGAGGTTCCAGGGACTTCCACCTGACCCTGACGTCTTCAATGGCAGTGGGAAACAGGCCGGAATTGGAGGGGGCATTTACCTCAGGGAGATAGCGCGTGCTGAACCTTCCCAGGCCGGCAGCCCGGCCCAGCTGAGGTTGCAAAAAGCGCCAATTCCCGCAGCCAGGCTGAATCGGGTGGGACAGCTATTCGATCGGGGGGGGGGGGGTGGTGGCGCGGCACACAGGCTTACCTGGATGGCCTGCACCAGCCGGTTGCTCAGCTCCAAAGCTGCAGAGGCGGTGGAGGTCCCAAAGGATGCAGCCCCTCGCTGCAGGCCCCGGATAATACGCCCGTCTTTCCGATACTGTTCAATTGGCAGCCAGAAGAGATCCCTGAGGCCGTGAACTGTGCCCAAGCAGAGATGCCAGTTAGTCACAGCACTGCTGCCAGCTACTGCAGCTGAGAAACAAGCAACAAAGGCTCTGGAAACAAACTCAAAACAACAGGAGGGTCTGCGGCACTGTCCCCCGATCAAACACCCCCAGGAACGGGTGGGTCACAGAGTACAGCTCCCTCTACACTGTCCCCCCGATCAAACACCCCCAGGAACGGGTGGGATATAGAGTACAGCTCCCTCTACACTGTCCCCCTGATCAAACACCCCCAGGAACGGGTGGGTCATAGAGTACAGCTCCCTCTACACTGTCCCCCCGATCA
>NC_057717.1:62913502-62915002 GCF_004010195.1 Chiloscyllium plagiosum | reverse complement strand
GATATAGAGTACAGCTCCCTCTACACTGTCCCCCTGATCAAACACCCCCAGGAACGGGTGGGTCATAGAGTACAGCTCCCTCTACACTGTCCCCCTGATCAAACACCCCCAGGAACGGGTGGGTCATAGAGTACAGCTCCCTCTACACTGTCCCCCCGATCAAACACTCCCCAGGAACGGGTGGGATATAAAGCTCCCTCTACACTGTCCCCCTATCAAACACTCCCCAGGACAGGGCCAGCACTTTCCCAGCCGGGTCTCAGTGCAGTACCAGGCCTGTGGCTGAAGCCCACTGACCATGGCCGACATTCACACCTTGAGGCTATTCAACTGTGTGTGGCCTCGCCAGCCTCCCATGCACCTGACGGCTGGGGCGGGCGGGCACAACGTGCCATCAGGAGCGATGCGGGAAGTGGGGGGGGGTGGCCGGGGGGGGGGGGAATATCCGCACTCCCTTTTCCTGATCACACACACCCCCCCCCCCCCCACCCCCCTGCTACTTACACAGCTGCACCACTGAATGCATGGGGCCCACGCCTCCCAGGATTCCCGGCAGCTGGTTCTTCCTGATGTCGTTCAGCCACTCGTTCAGGGCGTAGTTGATCACCTTGTCCACCCCGAGCAGACTGCGAAAATCACAAGGGGGAGGGGAAGGAGGTTACGTTGAGCGGAACAGGCAACAGGCAGCCTCTAGTGTCGGCCCACCGGCTGTGAGCGGGGTGGGGGGGGGGCAGGTGTGGAGCCAGTACACACGGCCCAGCGGTCTCTCATTTCCCCCCCGTGCCCTGCAGGACGCACCGACCCTGGTGGGAATTCACTGTGGGTGCAATCGCTCGCACAAAGCTAAAAGAGCGCGTTGTACCTCACCAACTGGATCACTGCACAGCCACGCAGGGTCACAGGAGAAGCAGAAGTAGTTGCGGGGCACAAATCCCCTTACTTCTAAACTGCCCCGGTTCCTTGAAGCAGTCAGGGTGTCTGTGTGTTGCCATACTCCATGGGGTGTGGTCTATGTTATCCACGTTACGGGGTTCAGCTGCCAAAGGTCAGAGTGTTGCCCTTGGAGGACAGGACCACAGCTATGTGAGAGGTGGCTGCTCCCGTCAACGCACACTGCAACCATGGCCTTACAAAAGCTCACTGATCTCCAACAAACCAGCTTGCGGTAGACAAGTGTAATTCCCGACTCAGGCGACTGACTGTGTGGAGTTTGCACGTTCTCCCCGTGTCTGCGTGCAGCGAGCCAAGCATCTCAACTTGTTCACCACCGAACCAACACGCGACCTCCCAGCGCACTGCCCTCCGATAGCGGGGTCTGATCCTGCGCAGGCGGACGGTCTGGACTGGAGAGACCAAAGGCATTGGCGCAGCGAGGGCAGGGATGTCAGCAGCTGGCCCGTACCCCCACCCACCCCCGCTGACGCAGGCAGAGCGACTGTACACCCCCATCCCCCGCTGACGCAGGCAGAGCGACTGTACACCCCCATCCCCCGCCGACGC
>NC_057717.1:62911324-62913098 GCF_004010195.1 Chiloscyllium plagiosum | reverse complement strand
CAACTGTAATCAGGCAGAAGCAGTACCTGGGGATGAGAAGGAAGGGTTGAGATGGATATGGGCCAAATGCTGGCAAATGGGACTGGGTTAATTCAGGATATCTGGTTGGTGTTGAGAGTTTGGACCGACGGGTTTGTTTCCGTGCCGTATAAGTCTACAGCTCTACAAATACGGGAGAAGGTTGGATGGAGCTCCAACAGAGGCTTTCAAAATCCTGGAGTGGTCTGATGGAGCAAATGCATACCGAGAGAAGAGGCCCACAACTCTGCTCCCAGTATTTCAGTCAGACAACCTGCTTGAGCTCTCAACTCGAGGCTCTCGTCTTCCCTAAATCCCTTGGTACTCCACCTCGTTGCCGAACTCATCCATGAGTGAATTCAGTCTCTCGCATTCTCTTGGGGCGGTGGGGGGGGGGGGAAGGATTCCAACAATGAACCGCAGAAAATAACTCTCCTGCTCTCCGAGTTAATAGGGAGACCTCCTATCCTTGCACTGACCCCCTCCCCCTTAACTCAAACCTCCCAGACATCCTCCCAGCACTTGCTCTATCATGCCCCACAGAGTCTTGCTTGTTTCAGTAAGAGTACCCCATTCTTCGAAGCTCCACGGTCTACAGGCCCGATGAAGAGGAATTTTTCTCCCTCAAAAGGTTTGACACTCTCAGGAACGCCTTGCCTCGGAGAGGTGCGGGGGCTGACCCCGTGTGTATGTTTAAGGCTGAGGTAGACAGATTCCGGGGATACCAGTGGGAACGTGGACCTGGGAGTGTCGGATCAGCCACGATGCTGCTGACTGGCAGATCGGGCCCAGACCTGCTCCTATTTCCGATGGTCCAACTTGTCCAGCTAACTTTCTCAGAGGGAGAGGTCCTTTACCCCAGGGGTTAGCAGAGGGAACCTTCCGAAAACAGGTTCAAATGCAATTTGAAGGTGGTGATTTGAACGAGGGTCTTCCGTTTCAACTGGAGGAGGACGTGTTCCCAGGAAGAGTCCTTAACGAGACGGACAGGGAGCTCAGGTGACTGGCAAAGGGCCCAGACAGGATGTGAGGTGACTGGCTTTTTAAACGCTGGAACACACTGCCATGATAGGTCGGTGGTGGAAGCAGTCAAGAAGGAATTGTGCAAGGGATAAACTGCCCAGCTCTTTCACAGAGAGCCAGCACACGATTGAGGGATCAAATGGTGCTTAGGTCAGAACAGGACATCCCTGATCATTTGATATCCGCAGGCGTTTTAAAGAGGGACTCGCTGTCGGAAACTGCCATTGTTCGTGATGCTGATCGCGTGTCAGGACAGCTCCTGGACTCTAACCGCACTGTGACTGGGCTCTCTGTCTGAGAACAGAGCGAGGGCGAACACCAACAAAGATGCCCTTTGGGCTGATGTTGGCTTAGACACTGAGTCAGGAGAAAAACACTTCACAGATTGTCTCGACTGACATTTCGTCACTTACATAATGATTTTCTTTCGCAAAGTGCAAAGGACCCCAGGTCTCTGAGCCCACGGACACAATTCCTTCCTGGAAAACGAGCAGCCGCAGCCGTCCACACAGTCCCTTCCAGAATGATGTTTGTGCTTCAGGATGAGAGGAGCTCAGGCAATTGGCGCCTGTTGTCAAGACTCATACACTCAGGACAGCACGGGGTAGCTCCCTCTACACTGTCCCCCATCAAACACTCCCCAGGACAGGGACAGCACGGGGTTGGATACAGAGTAAAGATCACTCTGCACTGTCCCCCATCAAACACTCCCCAGGACAGGGACAGCACGGGG
>NC_057717.1:62902484-62910973 GCF_004010195.1 Chiloscyllium plagiosum | reverse complement strand
ATACCGAGTACAGCTCCCTCTACACTGTCCCCCATCAAACACTCCCCAGGACAGGGACAGCACGGGGTTCGATATAGAGTAAAGCTCCCTCTGCACTGTCCCCCGTCAAACACTCCCCAGGACAGGGACAGCACGGGGTTAGATACAGAGTAAAGCTCCCTCTGCACTGTCCCCCTATCAAACACACCCCAGGACAGGGACAGCACGGGGGTAGATACCGAGTACAGCTCCCTCTACACTGTCCTCCATCAAACAGTCCCCAGGACAGGGACAGCACGGGGTTAGATACAGAGTAAAGCTCCCTCTACACTGTCCTCCATCAAACACTCCCCAGGACAGGGACAGCACGGGGGTAGATACCGAGTACAGCTGCCTCTACACTGTCCCCCCATCAAACACTCCCCAGGACAGGGACAGCACGGGGTTAGATACAGAGTAAAGCTCCCTCTACACTGTCCCCCCTCATCAAACACTCCCCAGGACAGGGACAGCACGGGGTTAGATACAGAGTAAAGCTCCCTCTACACTGTCCCCCCATCAAACAGTCCCCAGGACAGGGACAGCACGGGGTTAGATACAGAGTACAGCTCCCTCTACACTGTCCACCCCATCAAACACTCCCCAGGACAGGGACAGCACGGGGGTAGATACAGAGTACAGCTCCCTCTACACTGTCCCCCCCATCAAACACTCCCCAGGACAGGGACAGCACGGGGTTAGATACAGAGTACAGCTCCCTCTACACTGTCCCCCCATCAAACAATCCCCAGGACAGGCACAGCACGGGGTTAGATACAGAGTAAATCTCCCTCTACACTGTCCCCCCCATCAAACACTCCCCAGGACAGGGACAGCACGGGGTTAGATACAGAGTAAAGCTCCCTCTACACTGTCCCCCCATCAAACACTCCCCAGGACAGGGACAGCACGGGGTTAGATACAGAGTAAAGCTCCCTCTACACTGTCCCCCATCAAACACTCCCCAGGACAGGGACAGCACGGGGTTAGATACCGAGTCAAGCTCCCTCTACACAGTCCTCCATCAAACACTCCCCCCGGGACAGGGACAGCACAAGGTTAGATATAGAGTAAAGCTCTCTCTTCACAGTCCCCCCATCAAACACTCCCCAGGACAGGGACAGCACGGGGTTAGATATCGAGTAAAGCTCTCTCTACACAGTCCTCCATCAAACACTCCACCCGGGACAGGGACAGCACAAGGTTAGATATAGAGTAAAGCTCCCTCTACACAGTCCCCCCATCAAACACTCCCCAGGACAGGGACAGCACGGGGTTAGATACAGAGTAAATCTCCCTCTACACTGTCACCCCCATCAAACACTCCCCAGGACAGGGACAGCACGGGGTTAGATACAGAGTAAATCTCCCTCTACACAGTCCCCCATCGAACACTCCCCATGACAGGGACAGCACGGGGTTAGATACAGAGTAAAGCTCCCTCTACACTGTCTCCCATCAAACACTCCCCAGGACAGGGACAGGGGTTAGATACAGAGTAAATCTCCCTCTACACTGTCCCCCATCAAACACTCCCCAGGACAGGGACAGCACGGGGTTTGATACAGAGTAAAGCCCCCTCTACACAGTCCCCCATCAAACACTCCCCATGACAGGGACAGCACGGGCCTAGATACAGAGTAAAGCTCCCTCTACATTTTTAAACCACAAGTAAAGTTCCCCAAAATGGTTCCCATCAATCACTCCCAGGACAGGGACAGGGACAGGGACAGTGATAGCGATGTGTTAGACCATGTTATGATGGTGAATCAGAACACTAATTATAAATTTCCTGTTAGTTTTCGTTCCAAAATGTGTTGTTTTGAGAAGGTGCACTGCTGAGAGAATCTGCGGATTAATATTCACTGACTGCCTGGCAAAGTCTTGTGTGAAGCCAATGGGATGTTGCATGTGTAAGATCACAGGAACTTCAAACAGGGAGAGATGACTCCCACCCTCTGCTACCCACTCTTCGGTCGAGAAAACGATCTCTTGCGGACCAGTCTGTTTTACCCCCCCCCCGCTCATATGATGTAGGAGCAGAATGAGGCCATTTGGCCCACCCCGAATGCTCCGCCATTCGATCGTGGCTGACATGCTCTTCCCTCTCATTTCCCTGCCTTCTCCCCAGAACCCTTCAACCCATTACCCAATTAAAAATCTGTCTAACCCCTCCTTAAATGTACTCGCTGTACCAGCATCCACCGCAGCTTGGGGTAGGGAATGCCACAGATTCACAACCCTTTGGGAGAAACAGTTTCTCCTCAGCTGGGTTTTAAATTCGCTACCCCTTATCCTGAGGTCGTAACCTCTCGCCCTAGAATGTCCAACAAGAGGCAGCATCCACTCCATGTCGATTTTGCCCATACCTTTCATTATCGCAAACAGCTCAATTTGATCCCCCTAAATTCTTCTAAATTCCAGAGTGCACAGGCCTCAACTGTTCAATCTCTCTTCATACGACAAACTCCTCGTGTCTGGAATCAGTCTCGTGAATCTTCTCTGAACTGCCTGCAACGCCACAACATCTTTCCTCAAATAAGGGGACCAAAACTGTGCATAATACTCCCGGTATGGTCTCACCAATGCCTCGTATAGGAGCAACAATGCTTCCTTACCATATAAAAGCTAACGTTCCATTCGCTATCTTTATTATCTGCTGTACCTGCATGCTAGTTTGCTGTGACTCATGAACAAGGACACCCAGATCCCTCTGCAAGGGAGCACCCCGAAGTCTCTCCCCATCTAGATAAGAGGTCACCTTCCCATTTGTTCGGCCAAGATGCACACTTATCTCACACTTGTTCAGGTTAAACTCCATCTGCCACATTTTGGCCCACTCTCCTAACCTATCTATACCCATTCCTACGGTTCTTAGTTCCTCATTGCAATTTACCGTCCCGCCTATTTCGGTGTCATCCGCAACTATTGCAATAGAGCCTTCTGTCTCTGTATCCAAGTCGTTAACGCAGCTTGTAAATAGCTGGGGGTCCAAGGACCAAACGCTGTGGCACCCCACATCTTGCCATCCAGAAAAGATCCCATTTACCCTGACTCGCTGTCTTCTGCCCATCAGCCAGTCGCCTATCCAGGCTAGTAAGTTGCCTCTAATCCCATATGATCCAACCTTGTGAATTAACCTTTGGTGCAGCACTTTATAAAACACACAGGGTCGGTTTAACAAGCAAGTTTCAACTCTACTGGAGTGGACTTGTGGGACTGATGCTCTCGTGTGCACCAGCTTCAGTGCGAGAATCAGCATGCTGTGGTGCCACAGGCGAAGAACGATCTTTCAGTTACCCTTGCATTGCAGGTAAAGAGAGACTCTCACTCTTAGAGCTGCAAGCCAGCATTTTTTTTAAAAAAGGAAAGGTGAACTTCAATTTGCCTACAGAAGAATCTTGAAGCCAACAACTGAACCACCAACATCTACATAACCTCCACAGCTATGATATTGAACCTATCTGCTTTCTGTGAACACTGACTTGTCCCACCATATTTTTCATTTTCACCTTTTAACATTCTAGACTCATTTCTTATCTGTAATCTTTGTGCATACGTGGTACGTTAGTTTTTATTCTCATTTGCGATAATTAATAATCTTGCTATTTTGTAATTCAAGGCGGCCTGATTAAATTGACTCCTTCTGGTAAATAAGTTGGGTCTTTGAGGAAGATACTCACAAGGGAAGACATTCTTCACATAATAACTTTGCTGTGACTAACCAAAGGGCTGGGTGAATAAAGAACAGGAACTAGTTGACTCCTCCTCACCTGGCAGTTCCAAGATTTCAGTGGTTTCCTGTGACAATTCGGGAAACCTTGTCTAGCGTTTGGTCCTAATTTCACAAACGCTTCCTCAACACTGTCTCCATCCAACACATCATGGGCAAACACAACATATGTCCAGGGACGAATTAAAGCTCCCTCTGCACAAGGTAGATACAGTCAAAAGGTACACTGGGATTGTATGCAATGTGAAGAGGTATGGACCAGTGAGACTGTGTACAATGGGAGTGAACGGGAAGGGATGTGATCCACTGGGACTATGTACAATGGGAGAGAATAGGAATGGGTTTGGATCCATTGGGATTGTGTACAATGGGAGTGAATGGGAATGGATTTGGGTCTATTGGGATTGTGTACAATGGGAGTGAAAGGGAAGGGGTTTGGGTCCATTGGGATTGTGTACAATGGGAGGGAATGGGAAGGGATTTGGGTCCATTGGGATTGTGTACAATGGGAGTGAAAGGGAAGGGGTTTGAGTCCACTGGGATTGTGTACAATGGGAGTGAATGGGAAGGGGTTTGGGTCCGTTGGGGATTGTGTACAATGGGAATGAATGGGAAAGGGTTTGGGTCCACTGGGACTATGCACAATGGGAGAGAATGGGAATGGGTTTGGGTCCACTGGGATTGTGTACAGTGGGTGTGAATGGGAAGGGGTTTGGGTCCATTGGGACTGTGTACAATGGGAGTGAATGGGAAGGGGATTGGGTCCACTGGGATTGTGTACAATGGGAGTGAATGAGAAGGGGTTTGGATCCATTGGGATTGTGTACAATGGGAGTGAATGGGAAGGGGTTTGGGTCCACTGGGATTGGAGACAATGGGAGTGAATGAGAAGGGGGGTTGATCAATTGGGATAGTGTACAATGGGAGTGGGAAGTGATTTAGTTAATGGGAGTAAATGTAAAAGGCTTCAGTACATTGGGAATCCACGTAATGGCTGGATGTGGGTTTGGGCTGCTGGAACTCCCAATTGTCATAGGTGCCATGCCATGCCTTTCAGTCTCTGACCCACCATGGCTGGGTGCAGGGGCTGTCACCGGGGTCACAGCACTGAGCTTGGCAATGGTGCCTACATGCACGGCAGTGTACTCGGCAAAATAAAGTGGGGATTCCGGGAAGAAGGCGGGGAAGTGCTGCGGGCAGATCCGAGGCTCCAAAGAATCTCGCCTGTTCCCAGAATGTCACTTACCCATGTCTGCAGCACAGTCTCTTCAGCTTCAGCTCGGAGCAGTTGAGCTGGGCAAGTCCTATGAGTATCCCAGCAAACGTACCCTACAGGAGGGGGAGGGAGAGAGAGAGAGAGACAACCTGAGTCTTACAAGTGGACTTTAGATTCGATTAGATTCCCCTACAGTGTGGAAACAGGCCCTTCAGCCCAACCAGTCCGCACCGACCCTCCGAACAGCAACCCACCCAGACCCATTTCCCTCTGACTAACTCACCTAACACTACGGGCAATTTAGCATGGCCAATCCACCCTAACCTGCACGTTTGGACTGTGGGAGGAAACCGGAGCACCTGGAGGAAACCCACGCAGACACTGGGAGGATATGCAAACTCCACACAGACAGTGACCCGAGGCTGGAATTGAACCTGGGACCCTGGTGCTGTGAGCCACCGTGCCGTCCCACTTATAAGGAAATGAAGTTGACCATGGTCACTCCAAATAAAATGGCAGTTTGTCTGGGACCAGCGAGTCAACAGAGATGAGATGCAGGGCTCACAGCAGACTCTCTACAGAAAACCACTGACTTCATTGACACACAGCAACAGATATATCTGCACAGCGCCAGTAAGCACCCCAGTACAGCTGGGAATATTTAAACAGAGCATAATAGCAGTCTACGGAGCCTGTTTACAACATGCATTACAGCAAATGGTCTAGAAGTCCAATTCAATGACAACAAAGAGACTACAGGATATATGTAAGGAGAGGTGGCGGTATTGCGGTGGTTATGTCACAGGCTCAGTAAACCAGAGGGCCAGGCTGGTGTTCTGAGCAGTGGGTGAATTTGATTAAAGCTGGAATCAAAAGCTCGTCTGACTAGCAACCGCAGAACCACTGTCAACTGTCAGAAGAACCCATCTGGTTCACTGGTGGTCTTTGGGGGAAGGAACTCTTGTGTCCTTACTGGGTTTCGCTTACATACGACTCCAGACCTCACAGAAACGTGGTTGACTCTTAACTGAAATGAACTCACTCTGTTCCAGGGCAACTAGAAACGGCCAGCAACCGTTCACATTCCACGCAAGAATGAAACAACAATTTAAACAGCGCATTCCAACAAACCGTCTACAGTGTCTCCAGCGGGGTTAAACAGTGCACTAAAGCAGTGTGCCGAGTCCATGCAAACACCACGGTAACAGAGGCAGCACGCTACAGGATCTGTTAAATATAGCACTTTGGCAGCCCAGAGTCTGGTTAAACTACAATACAATCTACAATAGTCTACAAACTCTATTTAAACAGCAAACTGTTTTTAAAAAAAAAGCTTACCGAGACCATTTGACACATACTTGAACAACACACCACCACAGTCTAGTCTGTTTAAGCAGCACATTACAGTAAGCAGTTTACAGACTCTGTTAAAGCAGCACATTAAACAGTCTACAGAATCTATTTAAACAGAGCACTGCGTTGAGGAGTTCAGAGTCCACCTGATTTGATTTATTATTGTCACACGTACTGAGGTACAGTGAAGAGTTTTGTTTTGGGTGCAGTTCCGGCACATTATACCATACAAAGTGCGTCAGGAGTAGTAGAACAGAGCGAGCAATACAATGTTACAGTGGCAGGGATGGCGTACAGAGGGCAACATTAAATTTAAAATTTCAGAGTTCTAACAACGAGGAAGATGCTGTTCTCGAATCGGGCGGACATGTGTCTAAAGTGTTTGCCCATTCTACTTGAACACACTGCAATAAATAGATTCTACTTAAATAGTTCGACAAACAGAACTCATGAGCGAAACTATGACAATGCCACCCCTATAGAGCAGTACGAGTTCTCCAGCCAAGGCAGTGACGAACAGATTGCTGTGGGCAGAATAACTCGGGGTAAAACCAATCCCAAGTTGAGCGCTGTTAATCAGCCTCCTTCTGGCTAGGGTTAGTGGGGGGGTCACGAGACGCAGCCACAAACAGCGGGACCAAATCGGGATGCTGCCCGACCAACAGGGGATACTGAACCTGTACTCTGCCTGTCAGCTTAGTGTCCCAAGTTCAGGCAACCCAGGCAGGCAGTAGTCTGGGTGGGTCAAAAAGTACGGCGCTGGAAAAGCCCAGCAGGTCAAGCAGCATCTGGGGAAGAAGGAAAATCGTCGTTTCGGGCAAAAAGCCCTTCATCAGGAATGTGGGAGGAGAAAGGGCGCTGAGAGATAAATATGGGATGGGATGATAGGAGATGGGGGATCTGAAATCCACATTGATGCTGTGCAGTCGGAGGGTCCCAAGGTGGAAGATGAGGCGTTCTTCCTCCAGTTGAAGGGTGACTTGGATTTGGTTGGGGAGGCAGCCCAGGACTTGCACGTCCTTGGTGGAGTGGGAAGGGGGGAGTTGAACTGGTCAGCCACAGGGCGGTGGGGTTGATTGGTGCATGTGTCCCAGAAATGTTGTCCGAAACGTTCCGCAAGTTGGCGTCCTGCCTCCCCAATGCGGAGGAGACCACATCGAGAGCAGCGGACACAGTAGATGAGGTGTTCGGATGCGCAGGAAAATCTCTGCCAGATGTGGAAGGATCCTTTGGTGCCTTGGATGGAGGTGAGGGCGCAGGTTTTACATCTCCTGCCGCAGCAGGGGAGGGTGTTGGTGGGGGGGGGGACCCAATGAGGGAGTCACAGAGGGAATGGTCTCTGCTGAATGATCTGGGCGAATTAGGAGGGGAGGAGGGCTATCAGTGTTCTGCACTGGGAGAAAAGCAAGACAGTGAACTATCCAGGTTTCATACTCCTGGTCAACACCCAGTGCTTGAGGGTACAAGCTGGTGCTCAGCTGGAATATCCTAGTGAAGGAGTGGCCACCTGGATTAACATTTCTATCCAGGTTTGAGAGGACTGCTGCCTTTCCTTAAGTTTCTCTGGAAACGACGTGGTGGTGATTGGTGCAGCTGAAGGGGTGCTTATGGACCACTGCAGAGGCCAGTTGGGATTAACCATTTTGACATGAGCCTGGGAGTCCCATGCTGGGTAAAAATAACTGCTTCTCTTCCTCAAAGGGCAACCAGCGAAGGAGAATGGCATTTTGTTTCACAAAAATTGCCAAACTTCACTCAGTATTACTGAGACCAGGTCTTCTGGGATTTAAGTTGAAATTATTGCAGACCACAGGATGACTAGTTTAAGTATATGACCATGGCACTGTATAATCTGTAGTTTATGCTGCATCGCATAGTCATAGAGATGTACAGCACGGAAACAGACCCTTCGGTCCAAAGACTCATCCATGCCGACCAGATATCTCAACCCAATCTAGTCCCACCTGCCAGCAGCCGGCCCATATCCCTCCAAACCCTTCCTATTCATATACCCATCCAGATGCTGTCATTGTATCAGCTTCCACCACATCCTCTGACAGCTCATTCCATACACGTACCACCCTCTGTGTGACAAAAGTTGCCCCTTAGGTCTCTTTTATATCTTTCCCCTATGCCCCTCTAGTTCTGGACTCCCCGACCCCAGGGAAA
>NC_057717.1:62900091-62901984 GCF_004010195.1 Chiloscyllium plagiosum | reverse complement strand
CCAGGTGGAACACAAAGAAAGTCGGTCTTTTAAAAGCCAGAGGTAATGGTGGATGGTGATTTACAGACTGGAATTACATAGAACATAGAACATAGAAGAATACAGCGCAGTACAGGCCCTTTGGCCCTCGATGTTGCGCCGATCTAAGACCACCTAACCTATACTAACCCACTATTCTCCATATAACTATCCAATGCCCGCTTAAATGCCCATAAAGAGGGAGAGTCCACCACTGCTACTGGCAGGGCATTCCATGAACTTACGACTCGCTGAATGAAGAACCTACCCCTAACTTCAGTCCTATATCTACCCCCCCTTAATTTAAAGCTATGCCCCCTTGTAATACCCGACTCCATACGCGGGAAAAGGTTCACACTGTCAACCCTATCTAACCCCCTAATCATCTTGTACACCTCAATCAAGTCACCCCTAAAACTTCTTTTCTCTAATGAAAACAGCCCCAAGTGTCTCAGTCTTTCCTCATACGATCTTCCTTCCATACCAGGCAACATCCTGGTAAACCTCCTCTGCACCCGTTCCAGTGCCTCCACATCCTTCCTATAGTATGGCGACCAAAACTGCACACAATATTCCAGATGCGGCCACACCAGAGTCTTATACAACTGCATCATGACCTCAGGACTCCGGAACTCAATTCCTCTACCAATAAAAGCCAGTACGCCATATGCCTTCCTCACCGCACTATTTACCTGGGTGGCAACTTTCAGAGATCTGTGTACATGGACACCAAGATCCCTCTGCTCATCCACACTACCAAGTATCCGACCATTAGCCCAGTACCCCATCTAAAGGCATCGAGAGCATTGATACATACCACATGCTCCTTCTCCAAGGACACCCTGCTTTATCCTCAATCATAGAATAGCCTTTATCCTCAATCATAGAATAGAATCCCAACAGTGTGGCATGAGAGAATTGACCCATCAAACCCCACCAACCATCCAAAGAGCATCCCACCTGGAGCACTCCATCCTTGTACCACTGCATTTCCCATGGCTGATCCACCTATTCTGCACAATCCTGGACACTGTGGACAATTTCGCACAAATGACCCACCTAACCCACAAATATTTGAACTGTGCAAGGAAACCAGAGCACCTGGAGGGGGCCCACACAATCATAGGGGAATGTGCAAACTCCACACTGGCTGTTGACCAAGGCTGGACTCCAATTTAAATCAAAACAGATGATCCCTGTGCATTGTCACATTGCTGTTTATTGGAGACATATTGCCCAGAGAGACATCTTGAGATTCAGAAAGAGACAATATAAATTCAGTCAACTCCTGCCGAGTTAATGTGATTAACAACAACATCAGTACTCCAACAGTGTCATCAGACCTCGTACCTACTCTATCATTTACGATTTTGAAACCATGGGAAGTTTGTTACCAGCTTCGATGACAGCCATAATGCTCTGACCACTTTGAGCCACTGCAAGTCAGTTCTAATAGATATCAATAGATTGAATCTAAACAGGATGCCCCACAACAGGAAGTGCTCTGACACTCAATGCCCGTAAGTCAAGGTCATTTTCCTAAAACCACTCACGTCTGGCAATAACATTGAAGATATTTTATACAGTAACCTTTCAGTCTCAATTGTCAGTTCCAGTCCACGAAGCAGCCAGTAACATGCACCAGTGAATTGAATACTAACAGCAGCATTGCCCTGGCAGGAGAGATTGAGGAGCTTGAAGCTGTCTTCTCTGGAGTATCTAAACATGAAACACTTCAAATGAACAAAAATCTTCAAGAGCTCGAGAGGATAGATACAGGAAGGATGTGCTCCTAGGCTGGTGTGCCTGGAATAAAATAAGCACTAACTACGGTATCTTTAACCAACATTCCCTTTAGCTGCATAAATGTTTAAG
>NC_057717.1:62879568-62898125 GCF_004010195.1 Chiloscyllium plagiosum | reverse complement strand
GGTCCCTGCACTGGCTGGTTCCTCCCAGTCCCCCTCACTGTCACCCATCTATCTGCCATCTTTGGAGTTACTACTTCCCTATAACTCTGATCTATGACCCCCTCTGCCTCCCGAATGATCCTAAGTTCATCCAACTCCAGCTCCAGTTCCCTAACACGGTCTTGGAGGAGCTGGAGATGGGTGCACTTCCTGCAAGTGTAATCGGCAGGGACGTCGATGGCATCCCTCACCTCATACATGTTGCAGGAGGAACATTGCACTGCCTTCACTGCCATCCCTCTAAAGCTAACTTTTATTTTAAAAAAAACTGGGTCTAAAGAATACACTGGGCGTGCAAATGCAACAATGGAGTAACCTCGATTGTTTGTATTTGATTTGATTTATTTGAGTTATTATCTACACCTTAACAAGATACGCTGAAGCATATAGTTTTACATGTTATCTAGGCAAAACTAAATTGAATTCAGTGATGATAATGGAATAAAATGCAGAATATGTCATGTCCAGACGAAAAAAAGCGTAGAGAATAATCTATTCTTAAACTCTGTGAGGTTCATTCATAATTTTTATAACAATGCAGCAGATGCTGCTCTTGCAACGTTCCGTATACAGTTTCAAAGTTTTGTCTCTTCTGCGAACAATCTTTATTTGGCTCTTTTGCCACAAGTGCACGAGAAGACAGAGACGACTCCGAATACGGCTTTAAAGTGGCCCGCTGAGTATTTAGTTCAGATTGGAAGAGAGGTCAATGATCCAATATATTTCACAGTTGGAGCAACACTTTTATTCATTTCGAATCACAATGATTGCATACAACAGTGCCATTATTCTTTCCCCTTAATCTGTGCATCAAATCCTGCAAACCACCTGATCAACGAAGGACAGCCCAATCGCCATCCCTCCGTCCCCATGTTTACAAGAACCCGTAATCGTCAACTATTGGGTTCTTGCAATATATCCCATTATTCATATTCCAAAGTTAACGATTATAATCTTTTACAGACATTTACCATACTTCATTTTAGTAAGCACTTACTCAATTGTTTGCCTCATAATAATCATTGCTTTAGCTACCAAATTCTGCTCTTGTATTTCACACAGTTCTCACCACAGGAGATGCAAAAGGAGGTTAGTTATTTCAAGTTTCTGTAAAGTTCCGAACATCAGCTCTAAAATAATGCTACTTAAATGTTAAAGTCTGTATGCGTACTGCTATTGTTGTCATTCATTACCGAATCAATTGTCAGTAGCTTCTGTTGGAGGGTCGGTTAGTCACTGCCCTTCTGTCATTCAGCTGCATATTGCCACATTTTGACTTCTGATATGGCAGTTACTGCCCTTATTCTCATTAACCCTCCTGCTAAATAGGACAACATTTTATTTTAATTATTACTAAAATTTATTCGCTGGCACAGCTGAATGAACTTAACTGATCTTCTAGGGTCTGACAAGATATAATTCCAAAATTATCATTTGTCTCTGTAATTGTGCTATCCTATTATTTTTAATGTTACTGCAAAATTAAGACTGCCTGTTCTCACATATCTCTTATAAATCTGTGTCCTGCATGGATCTGCAGGTAATGTTGTTTGCAAGAAATCCCTGTTAATGAGATCGTAAGATACTTTGTTCAAAGTAGACACTGCCACCTTTACATTGCTCTGTGTCAAACCAAACATTGTGCAAACAAATGGCCTCAGCTAGTTGAGCATCGGGTATTTAATTCTGTTACTGCAGCCACATTTAAGTCAATGGGCGACCAGAATCTGCCACATCTGACCAGGAGCTGCCGCAACAGTATGCAACTGAAGATCGGGAATCTCTCTGTGCAGCTTGATTCCGCGGATCTGTGGATAATAACTCCTCACTAGTAGTTTTATATCCGGGTATTCTTCTGGAATGTCAAGTGGTTTTGAAAGACATGATACAAAATGTGTCGTGCATTATCCATTTTAATTCTCATTCCTCTTTGACTTCACGCTTCCATCGAAATTTTCCTCTTTCAATTGGTATCTGCACCGCACCAGAAATCTGTAATTACTACTTTCCTGAATATTTATCGCTTTTATTTCCTTGCCACTCCTCTCTGAATCTAACTTTGTGTCCTTACTTTTTAATCATCACGTTCTGTTTCGTTATTTCCATTTATGTTCTTCTCTATGCAGGAAACTATAATTTCATTCTAATCTAGCATCATTGTATATGTCTCCACTTGAGTTCTTGCATGTAATGTTCATGCAAAATTGCTGATATTTCGCATTTGTGAAGTTTTAAAAGTATTAGACTTTGTTATGGAATCATTAATGGACAGTCACCTTTCCATTTTTTCAAACACATCAAAAGGATAATGTTAACATTGTTGTAGACTAGCTCCGCGTCACGTTGGAATGCCATGCAAATGTTTCATAACCATAACAGATAACATCATCAGCGCAACGTCCGTGAAGCTTTCTTGATATTTATATGTGCCTGTCTGTTCAGGTGGGTGGCATCACTTCTGGTTTGAATGTGGGATCTCTGTAAAAATGCTTGTGGGTGGCATTTTGGTTTGAAAACCAAGCCTGTAAGAAGTCTCATGCGTGTCTCTGTTTAGACTGTCCAAGAATTCTGACGTTGATCAAGTGAATGTGTGCTGCTTTTTGCATGTGTGTACTGAGGCACACTATAGGTGTTTCATATCGTATAACTTTTTTGTGTTACTATCATTTTTATCACAATTTTTAAAATTGTAAATAACTCGAGGAAGTCAAGATGGAAGAACAAAACTAAAAAGGAAGGAACAATTAACTGGCATCACCCATCAGGAAATATTCCTGTCTCGATCATACAATCATGAAGAATGCTGAGAACTCAATACCAAATTATTTTGCAAATCTGGTTAACACAGCATTTACTGAAAATGTTTGGCGCATGGTGTTCTCATGATTATCTGTGAAAGATTTATGAAAAAACAGGAAAGAAAACCCATTATTCCATGTGTCAGCTAACCAAGCAAATTGAGAGCAGAGATGCTGTTTGTGGAAACTGCTATCTCTCTAAATTACATGAAGAAAAGCAGACAGGGTTGTTTCCTTGAGACAAAGGGAACGTGATTGCCGGATTTAAATTTAAGAGCGAGATGGATAGCATGGAAAGGAACATAACTTTCCCCGAGACGGACGGATGAATTACCATGGACTTGGATTTACAGTAACGGGAGAGAAGTTTCAGTAGACGTCTAAGGATTTTTTTAACGCAAATGTTGATGGAAATGTCTAACTCGATGGCTGTAAGCGGCCAGAACTCTCTTCGTATTTCAGAAACATTTAGAACAGTACTTGCAATGCACCGACAGTGGTCGAGGGCTCAAAAGCAGAATCTGTAAAGTTAGTTATAATCGGAAGGCTGTGCTTTGTTGTTTCTATTTTGTCATTCTCTATAACTCTATAACAAAGAACAAAGAAAAATGCAGCATGGAAACAGGACATTTCGACTTATAGACATGTGTCGCCACATCTTGGTCTTTCACAATAAAGTTCTCCTCGTTTGAAGGAAACGTAAACCACTCTTTCCGTTCTGAAAATACATTCGTCCATATGCTTGTAGTTTACTGGCAATGTGTCTGCTTCCACATGAACCTCCTCTGACAACGCGTTCCAGGCATTCATCACCCTTTCAACACAAAAACGTGCCTCACACACCTCTCCTAAATGTGAGCCGTGGCACCTTGAGCCAGTGCTTTTTGTTTCGTAACTGATCCCTTACGCTGGGCACAAGCACCATGGTTTCCACTCTATCAATGTCAGTCACAAATTTGTAAATACCTAGTAGCTCACTCCTCAACTTCCTGCTCTCCAGTGAAACCAAGACCTCTCTGCCCAACTTTCGTCACGGCTCAAACCACCTCAACAGGAAATGTCCCAGTAAGTGGGACAGCAGGATGACTTAGTGGTGAGGCGGTGCAGTGGCTTCGTAGTTAGCACTGCTGCTTTGTAGCGCCATGGTCTTGGCTTCAATTGCAGCCTCAGGCATCTGTCTGCGTGGTTTTGCTCCAGGTGCTCCAATTTCCTCCCACAGTTCAAGGATGTGCAATGTAGCCGAATTGGCCAAACTATTTGCCCATACTACGTAAGGAAATGTATGTTGGGTGCGTAAAAGTCTGTAAAATGTATGCTGAAAGGCAAAAGGTCTGGGTGGGATACTCTTCGGAGGTGCAATGTGGACTTGTTGGGCCGAAAGGCCTGTGTCCACACTTTAGGGATTCTGTTTTTAAAAAAAAGTACACTCCCCAGCGCATCCACATACTTCTGCTTGTGTGGTGACCAGAACGTTATTCGATGTGCGAGTAGGGCCTAATTAAATATCGATAAAACTGCTATCCTCGTACTCAGTGCCCACTACAATGAGGAGATGTGTGCAATTGTCTCTTTTTAATACGTCAGTTCCCTGTGCTGCCACGTTCAATGATCTGTGCAACTCCACATTCAGTACGGTCACCATGTCAATACTGTGAAGGGCTCTGACATTCAATTTATAATTTCGATCTGCACGTGCATTGCCAATATACATCACCTCGCAGTTGTCCAGGTTAAATTGCATTCGCCATTTTTGTGCCCGTGTCTCCAAGTGAGTTACATCCTGCTACATCCGCTGACAATCCTCCTCAGTAGCCGCGAATCCAGCAACGTTTGTATCGTCCAAAAACTTACTAATTACACAAGCTACATTTTCTTCCAAATCACTCACATAGATCACGAACAGCAGATGTCACAGCACCGATTCTTGTGGAACACCACAAGTCACAGTTCGCCATTCTGAAAAAAATCTCCCTTGACCGCGATCATCTGCCTTACATGACGTAATCAGTTCAGTATTCAACTTGGGACATCATCCCTGTAATATGTGACTTTATGTTTTGTTCCAGTCTTCCATGACCAATGCATCCAGTATTCCAAATATGGCTGAACTAAAATCTAGGAAGAACAATGCTATCAGAGTCTCGTCTATCTAGTATGTTTAGAGGTGCAAAATATAGGCATGGCGATGAGTGATGCTGAGAATCTGAACTGTGCACTGTGAACCTCTTGCACTGTGTCTGAAGATAAGAAACCGTGCGCATCCCCTCATGCCTTTGTGAAAAAGAGGCTTGTGGTCCAGAATTGTGCACGATGCTTCAATTATTTAAGATTCAGACAGTCCATGTCTCTGCACAATGCTCACTTTTCGTTCTATATGATATATATGTCGAATGAATACAAAAGAAAAGCCTCAATTATTATCAAGTACAGTTGTTTTTTAGGTCGGAGTTGCTCATCACTCTAACACTATTGCCTAAGAAAGTGATATGATGACCACAGCTGAACACTGTCCTTTACTTCTAGTCAACTGTATCACCGCTGGGGCCAGAGCGGTGAACAACGAAAAAGATGCTTCGTGTACGTATCTTAGAACATCAGGAAACATGTCATTATGCCTGTCCAGAAATCACCAAACGAAATGTTGA
Organism: Chiloscyllium plagiosum; assembly: GCF_004010195.1. Taxonomy (NCBI): domain Eukaryota; kingdom Metazoa; phylum Chordata; class Chondrichthyes; order Orectolobiformes; family Hemiscylliidae; genus Chiloscyllium; species Chiloscyllium plagiosum. The sequence goes on along the minus strand of NC_057717.1, from coordinate 62,892,643 downwards.
CTAGCACGTCCGAACACTGATAGGAAACTTCATCAAGAAGCTTTGTGAACCCATTTTGTTTTAATCTGGCCCAAGGGACAGACATTACATGGACAGCATTGTCTCCATTTGTTCAGTTATTAACTACTGTATCTTCATTATGTTTTAACTTGTTCTCGAATCATTGACCCTCAAAAACTCTAGCGCAATCATGGAAAAAAAACATTTTGTGCCATGAACCCAAAATATCGTAGCGGTTTACCATCATAAAAATCAGTTTATCCCATGCAAATCTGTCTTCCTTCTGTTCGGGTTAAAATTATTCTAAATAAGAAATGCATACACAGTAATGCAAAAAATTGTGTTTTTTTACTTTAATCTCCCCACGATCATGTTTTCTGCTCTTTTTGCTGGTCAACTTCTCGTTCTTTCTTTGCCTCTTTGTGTATTTTTTCCTTCATCTCGTTCTTCTTTCTTTCGTTCACCCCTTCACACTGAATTGTATCTCTCTATCTGTTTGCAGTTACTGCCAGGATTTGACTTTGTTTTGCCATCATTCCCTCTCTTGGTCTGTTTTAATCACATGTGTTTTATTTCCCCTGTCATCATCCTGTTGCGATCAACTCCTCCACATCACTGTTTTGGTCAAATTCCTGGTATGCTGTTGTATGTCTGACCCTGCATAACTCTCCGACAGAATAATGAGGTATTTCCCGCATGAATCCGGTTATCATTTGTAAAATATTTGCATCTGTGGCTGATCTTCTCTAACAAGTTTTGTGATGCTCTCTGAGGTTCTTTAAAACAAGAATAAGGAATAAGCTCGCATTGAATATGAACGGAACGGTTATTGTCTTTCTGTGGAATACAAGCACAACCGTGTTATTGCTGAAATTCCAATTATCGTCAGTTTAGATTTCTAAATATTGTTACCCATTAGATGTAGATATCTTTCCTGAGTGCAACACATGAGTTATGAAACTGACCAGCCTCACTCAAAGTATTTAAAGAATGTAGCCTAGACCCTAACATTGTTTTTCGGATTTGATAGGCAGATGTGAGTGGATGTTCCAGATCTGATGCAGCTGGTCAAGCCACTCAGCCTTATGCAAAAGAAAACGTATTTAAGCATGGCAGTTAAACATTCTAAATGAAAACAGAACTTAGAGTAACGTATTGGAAAACTTAACTGACCAGATACAGTAGCTATTGCTAATTAATTATTCGAATAGAATAAGATTCAATAATCGCACCCTGGCAAAAAAAAAACGTTAAGACAAAGACAGATCCTTACAGACAGGAGGCAACGACATCCACAGAGAAGAGCTCAAAAGAAATTCAGATAACGTTTTACTGGAGTTCCCAACTCTCCTGGCTCGCACAACCCATGACTGTTGCAGGTAAAACCGACTAGAAAAGAAAATATGTACTTGGGGATATTCGAGCTTCCCTCCCATTATTAATGCAGACTCTTCGGCAAATCTGCCGATATGACCTTCTCATTTTTTATAGGACAACATAACATTTGAAAAGTAAAAGAAATGACTGTTGCATTATACATGCAAAAACAGAAATCTAACGTGTCTAAAATTTGTGAGAATCATATAGATGTCAAGACAAGGTTAGTATTTGTTGCACACTTCCAGATAGCAGTTGCAATAATTAGCCTTGACATTATTACAGTTCCCTACAGAATCTGAATAATGCAGAGTGAGTTAACTAACTTGAGCTTTAGCCTCAACAGAGATCGGATTGAATACAATGCCACAGTTAATTGAGAAACAGCAGAACAAAAAATATCCATTGAGCCTACCAAATAACATGGTCCTTTCTCTTTTGGACTTCAATCATTAAAGCTGTATAATGTCATTGACAGCAATCCGTGTGACGTCTTCTGATATATGAAGAAACACCACAGAAACCGATGGAACTTTATTCACGCTTCAAGTTTCTTAAGTATGGGCATTGGCAATGTCTCCAGAGAAAAACAATTCGCTTCAAGCCATGAAAAGTCAATGGACGTACGCAGCAAGACTTGGAAAGAAGTTCAAGTTTTAGCTCGGAATTTGCAACAAACATTCATGCAGTACATTATTTATGACGTTTAATGACCAGTTTATTACGGAATCTCCCACGTGGAAAGCAAATAATATGTTTTTGTCAAGGTCACACTTCAAACTGCATTGAATTGATGTGAGTTAATTAATTCTTTCTCGACAAAAGCCTGTCACATGTTTGGATAACTGCCGTGAGTGACTTGTAATGTTGCTGCTCGAAGTTTGCCCACTGCCTACAAGCACAGGTAGGAATACGACAGAATGCTTTCCAATTGCTCAAAGGATTGCAACTCTAACAAGGTTTCAGAAGTCCACATCTAAAATAAGGAAAGACCAGCCCATTTGATGCGGAATTATTCAACTATTTATGACATTCAATTTTTTATAACACATGCAATTTGTGAGAAGTAGCATTTATTGCAAACTGCATTGCATCAATGAACTCTGTTATTTTGACAAAAAAAAATCTCGTCTCGCAATGTACCTCAGGTCGTGACAAAAGGGCATGAGAATGAACCAGGAGCAGAGGACAGTTCTCGGCCATTCATCCCGTCGAGCCATGTGTGCCATGGCTGATGTCTTTTGAAACTCCATTTTCTACCTTTCTCCCATTTTCCTATTCAATGTGCTTAACAAACATTCACAGAATAGATTTTCTTCGACTTAAATTATCACACGACATTGAGTGAACAGCCATTGGCGGAAAGTACTTCTGAACATCTCCCACACTTTCTGTCCAGATGTGTGTCTGCCATTTTTTTTTTAACGATCGGGTCCTATTTTGTCTGATTATCTACAATAGTTATGGAAGCTGCAAAAGGTGGATATCGTTCACGTTCATCTCTTATTTGTTTACCTTTCATATCTTGAATATGTATTTTGCAATTTCTCTTAACAGTCAAATCCCGAGGGATAATAAGCGTAACTGTTGCTATTTCTACTTTGAACTTAACCTCATGTGCATCTGTGTCCGCGAGAATGAGGGATCACAGAGCCAGGCAGATAATTGTATTACCAAGAACTCTGAGACAATTGAAGTGTCATAGAGATGTGGCATTCGTCATAGAATATCTTCAGCATGGAAGCAAGGCATTCAGCACATCGAGTCCATACCAAAGCTCTGAAGAGCATCCCACTCACTCTTACACACACGCTGATTACTGTCATCCAGCATTCCTATATCCAAGCCACGTAAACTTAACATATTCGGACTGCGGGAGGAAACAAATGTAAACACAAGGCGAATGTGCAAACATCACACATACAGTCGCCCGAGATTGAAATCGATCACAGTTCTCTGGGTCTGAAAATATGGGTTACAAAGGAGACACCGTACCACCGAATGGAAGGCAAATAAGAAAGAGCATATGTCGAACTAGGAGCAGTCAGGGAAGGAACCAGAATAAAAATATTGAATGAAGGTTCCTTTGTTGTTAGGCGCGATCAGATGAAACCCATTTGATTGAGATACTAAAGTGTAGAGTGACTGAGTGAAAAATAAACACGGGAAACAACATTTACAGATATTACCTAAATGAAATAGTGATACGTCACTATACAGTGGGTCCAGATAAATTATTTCAACACAATGAAAACAGAAAAGAAAGTTATATGATGAACTGTACACAATACATTATTTAACTCATTTCCTTCGAACGTTTCCATAACATATTACTTTATTTGATCAGTACAATTCAGACCAGGAATTCCTCGCCATTCGGATACTGACTCAAGGCCTTGATTGGACTCTGCAGATTCTGGTGCAAAAAAGGATACTCTGTTGGTCAGACAAAGTCTGGTCAAGTGACTCAAACTCAGTCCTGTACAGACTGCTCAAAAAATATGATGTCGAATGGAAGGGGGAAAGAGGTATGAATCACAGCAGTAATGCTATTTTCATAATGTCTAAATGGAAAGTGGCATTGACAAGAAAGCTTGAAAACAAGTACAGTTACAGTTGGGTATCTGGATTAAAATTACTGAATGAACGTGAACAGGAATTTAGAAAAGTGCCAGGGATCTAAAGAAATGTGATGAATGATAATGTTATTTCTGATGTAAGTATTGTTTGGGTGAGTCTGACATCAGCGCTAAGCAAGTTGTTGGAGGATATTCCGAGTGACAGGATTTACATGTATTTGGAAAGGCAAGTTCTGACTGGGCGATCGTCAGCATGGCTTTGTGCGTGGGAGATCATGTCTCACGAATTTGATTGAGTCTTTTGAAGAAGTTACAGAGACGATTGATGAGTGCAGAGTGATAGACGTCATCTTTCCGGACTTTAGTGTGGCACTCGACAATATTCCTCAGGAGAGAATGCTTAATACGATTAGATTTCATAGAGTGCAGGGAGAACTAGCCGTTTGGGTACAGAACTAGCTTTATAATAGACGTCAGAGGCTGGCGGTGGAAGCATGCTTTTCAGAATGAAGGCTTGTGACCAGTGAAGTGCCACAAGAACTGGTTGTGCATCAAATGTTTTCGTTATTCATACAAATGATTTTGATGTGAACATAGGAGTTACACTCAGCAAGTTTACAGATGACACCAACATTGAAAGTATAGTGAACAGTGAAGAAGCCTATCTCAGAGCATAACGGGACCGTGATCAGATGGTCTAATAGGCTGAGAAGAGGCAGGTTGGGTTTAATTGAGTTACACACGAGTTGTTACATTTTGGAAAAGCAAATTGGAGCAGGACTTATACACTAAGAGGTATGATCATGTGGAGGTAGCTGAACAAAGCGATTTAGCAGTGCAGTTATTAGTTCCTTGAACGTTTAATCGCAGGTAGATCGCACAGTGAAGAAAGCACTTATTATGCTTTCCTTTATCGGTCTGAGTCCAAAGTATTGGAGTTGGGAGGTCACGTGTGCAGGACAATGTTTAGGTCCCTTTTCGACCGTTGTGTGCAATTCTGGTCTCCTTCCTCGCGGAAGGATGTTGTGAAATTTAAAAAGTTCAGAAAGCACTTTCCAGGACGTTGCCCTGGTTGTAGTATGTGAGCTGTAAGGAGAAGGCTGAATAAGCTGGGGCTGTTTTTGCTGGAATGTAAGAGGCTAAGGGGTGACATTATAGGTATTTATAAAATCATGAGGGGTATGGATAGGCTAAATAGACAAGGTTCTTTTTTACAGTGCCGTGCTGACGTCCAGAACTAGAGGTCGTAGGTTGAAGTTGAGAGAGGAAACATATGAAAGGGATCGAACGGGAAACTTTTTTCACGCAGTATGCTGGGTTAATGGAATGAACTGCCAGGCGAAGTGTTGGAGGCTGGTACAATTACAGCATTTAAAGCCATCTGGATGGGTATATGCATATGGAGTATTTGGAATGATAACTGCCAAGTGGTGACATTTGGGACCAGATTAGGTTAGGGTAACTGGTCGGCATGGCCGAGTTGGACCAAAGGGTCTATTTAAGTGCTGTATGCCTCCGTGACTCTATCACTTTCTGTCTCTGAGTTGAATTTCCTAAAGTCAGTGATTTGACTTCTTTCCTTTCTGAGATACATTGACTGTTGAACTAAGCTATCCAGAGCCCTATCTCAAAACATGACATGATGGGAAAATGGTAATCTGTATGAAATGCCACAGGGAGTTCAAGAATACCAGATGGATATCACAGCTGATGCATATTAATTTCAAAAAAGTGTATTGCGAGTCATTTTTGTCGTACAATTTAGTAAAATATTACATTTAACATGCTACTTCGAAAAGGAAGCAGTTTTTAAAAAAAGACAAAAGGCATTATCCACATAGATATCCCCACTTTTCAAAAGTTCACTTCACACAACTACACTTTTCCAGAAGACCTACATTCATGCCTGTTTTCGCTAAATGAAAAAAATCCAAAAGTGCTCATTTTTCCCCTATTCAATCAATGGTTCTTCTCTCTCCGCCATTTCACCTTACGGAAAGTTCATTGCAACGCTCTATTTTCGGATTGCGAGTAATACCAGCGTTGAGATTATTTGATTTGGCATGCCAGATTGAGATCACAGCTCATGGAGTGCGCAACGCGTCGGCCTTTAACAAAATTAACGTAAAATGCTCAGTTAATCATGTTGAACGGAACTGATGATTATTTCGATGCAATTTTGATGTAGTTCTGGTTCTGGTGTCACTGGATGATCACAAAATCACTAAAAGTTCAAAGAAATCCATCATGTTGTTTCAAGGGAGGATAAATTGAATATAAATCGTGAAAATTATCTCCATTGACAGAAGTAGATGACGCTAATTCACATCAATTGGTAACAGAAAGCACGTAGAAATCATATCAAAATCATTCCTCATGGAAGGGCAGGAAATGAAGACACGTGCCTTTCCAGGAAGTGTGGTCATTGTAATTGCAATGAAGGTAACGGAAAACAAAAGTATTTCTCACATGAAATGTGCAGACTTCTGCAAAAGGTGGAAAGAAAATAAGCTTGAGAAACCCTTCAAGATGAATTTCGCCATCCAACACGAACCTCGGTCAGACAGGCTGATTAACATCCTTTCATCTGACCACTGTCGGATTCTGCATTCATACTTAGGTCATCCAGTATAGTTTTTGTTGGAATGTTCAACAGAACATCGCCATGAGCGAGGGCAAACTACACCTAATGCGAAATCAATTTGATAATTCTACCGGGTGCATGTTTTTTGTTAATATTATCAGGCAAGAGAATCACTATCTCGTATCTCTCACTCTGATGTCACTGCATCTCATCATACAATATTGAGTCAGAGAGCATGGGAGCAGACTATTATGGTTAACTCGTCAATGCTGAACAGAACTCAGAATTAAACTAGTCCCACCCCCCAGCTCCACTCCCAAACCCTTCAAACCTTCCCTGTTCAGGTACTGATTTAAATATATTTTCAACGTTTTACTTGGATGCCGAAAGCAAACGCAGCCAACATGGTTACCAAAGGAATAGTCCTCAGAACAAGACTTGGTCACTTTGGCAATGAGATTCCCACGTCACCCCAATTTGCTGACAATCATCAAGAATACGTCTGCCTAACCACGTGCAGAATATGCCGGCAGCCTTGCATTCAGTGTCTCACAGTATGGCGTGAAATGAAAATTATTTCTGAACTTCAAATACTTCAGTTATTTTCATCGTCAGATTAATTGAAAAAGTGGAGAAAAGGGATACTTAAGCGTATTCTTCAAATCTTCTCAAAGCTTTGATTGGATTATAGCATAGACGCAAGTGTTTGTGCAGCAGTCTGAGATTTGCAGAATGAAGCTCAGTTCAAGTAGAAAATAAGGTAATCGTATCATCTCGTAACCAAAGTTTTAAATCCGTTTCCACTCACAAACCAGGGTCACCAACACACGTAACAGGAGGAAGGTTCTCGAGATAACATACATGAATGTAAGTCCTTCGGCTCTCTCCCTTGCAATTGCCATCACTCTTACAAATTCTATGAGGGTGGAGCCTTTTGTGTTTTCGGCTGCTCACTAACACCTGTCTGATAGTGAAAACATTCAGCAGCACAATAAGAACAAATGGAACTACCAGAGACACAACATGATGCAAGAACTCTACTGCTGTTCAGAGCAGAGAGAATTGAACTTCTCTGCCATGACACAAATCCACGGGGTGTTCCACATTCGGTAGGAACCAGTTAGCATTAACTATCAGCTTACTTTTTTATATATACAGCACAGTACTCCAAGTGTTCAAGAATCACATCTGCTGAGTAAACGGTTCAATACTTACTTCTCTACTTCTTGGGAGAAATGGTCACAAATCGGTCAAAAGTAAAAGCAACAGTAAACTCGACAGATCCATGTGTGCTGCACATTGGGATGCCCTGCAGGAAATGAAAATGATTATGACAGACAAGAACAATGTGTTTTAGTATAAGGTCGAAGCTCAGGATAAGTAGGTCCGTCAGCACCATGTATCGTGTGGTACATTTGGAGAGACAACATTGTTGACAACATAGTATTACAACCGTCAGTGTGTTAACTGTAAGTGGAAAATAAACTCAGAATTTGTAAACCAGGTTTGTATCATATTTGAATTATTATTTGTTGGACTTTCTACAAATGCTACTGTTTCATGTGTTGTGATAAAATTATTCAACGTAAGTCTTTTTTTAAAGTTTAAAGTTTAAAACACATTTGCTTTATAAAACCGTGGCAAACTGAAATGTTTGAATTATGCATTGAGTCATTTAATATTCTTCCCTCCTCCAGATCATGGTTTTAACACCAGCCACCTCTGCTGATGTCGCATTGAATGGATTCAGAAATTGGTAGTGCCGAAGTGCCCAAACCAGTGGTCAGCAGGTAGCTCCCGTGTTTGTGTTATCGGAGGAGATGCAGTCCGAAATTCAGTAGACAATATAAACTTCTGAAACAATGATATGTCTTCTATGAAAAAGCCATTGCTTTTTCATGAACTAAAGTAGATTAGTGCCTGCACTGGTGTTAGCCAGCTAATGATATCGCATGCAAAGCAAAGATTTCACCGATATTAATCTTATTTCAGTTTGAATATGTGGGACATGCCATAGACAGTTGGCCCAACAAATATTGACTGTATGCAATAATGTACTTCCAGTTTAGAGCCAGGATGACAAAAAAGAAAGATAATGTACAAAAGCCTCTTCGGCCAACTGTGGTTGTACGAGACAAAAACAACACACTTCGACGTGTTAAAACCCTCAAGTTTACAATTTTCATTGAAAAATAATTTCGTACACTTAACCTGATCACATCAGCATGGAATATGCTACGAATGCATTGGGCACCACACGTTGTTTTCTTTCCAGCTGAATTAAAGTTTTGTTCTCAACGTCAATGTGACTGATAACGATCTCACTGACCAAAGATTCAATTGATGCAAAGGAAAAGTATTATATTGCCTTATCAATCCTGCCTTTAAATTTTGAGTTTCAAGCCTGAATATAATAGTCACATCACCCAGATCAAGGCAGCAGCTCATGGTAAAAGTGGATGCACTATTGCCTTGAATAATCAATTATAAGAGAGGTCTCTTCATCAAATTGTTGTCTGTTCTTAAAAATGGAATAACGAAACACAGAGTCGGAAACAATGGCTTCTTCACGTTTCGCTTTTTAAAGTCCTGTTCATTTGTTCTATTTTTTATTTTGCTTCAGACAGGAACGGAATTTAATTACAACGCTCAGCACACACGGGGAAATTGGTTGCCTTGTCTGACGACCTTCAGGTAGAAAGAAATTCTATAGCGCCTCCACCTACGGCACCATGACTAATTTGCACGTAATGTTACTCAAAAATAATCCACGTTCAAGGTTGCATTGGAGCAAGGTGACATTTTGCAAGAGGTCGATAGCAGACCTTGCATTACCACGTTTTAATTCAATTTTCTCTTTAAACCTTAATGTCAAGTCTAATAGAGTTACTAACAACGTTCGCTTACAACTTCTTTCATTTCTCGAGATGCTACAGCTGACGAGGCTCGAAAACAATCTCTCCAATCTCAAGTGCAGTGTAATTAAAGATCTACCATCACTCCTCAAACCTAGCCCACTCGTGAAAACCCAGAATTGAGCTTCATTTCGCCAGGGAGCAAAAACTGTCCCCATGGTGACAAATACCAAGCCGACCAGACGATGGCAAGACCTCGTGAAGCATCTTGTACGAGACTCACAAATGAGTGCCAATTGGACCCCCTTGACTTGCCGACACCGGCAGATCCGAACTCACAGAAACTTGAAAACGAAGCTCAGCCATCTTGGGAATAAGAAACACAGTGACCCCGCAGAGTGGATGTCGACTAAGCAGGTCGCATTAGGCCCTCGAATGCTCAAGGTAATGAATGGAGCCCAGGAACCAATCACATATATCTCAGAATAGCAGGCTTCGCTCAAGCACACGCGGATCAATTCGGAAGAACTGCTATGTAGGAAACCTGGGAAATGTGCTGTATTTCCAGTGAGGTTTAAACTACGAAGGTTCAAATCCTCCTGCCCGAATATACATCTCTAAAGCATACAAGCTGTTGAATGCAAAATGGATGACCGTAAAGTTAGACATATCTTTCAAAGGGAACTTCGAGACTGCTGGGCACTCTGTTTTCCAGAGCCATGCCTCACTCCTGTTGCACCTGACGAGGCATTACGACCTGAGTGATTCTCACTTTAATGAATGGAGGGATTGGCGTCCTTGAGCAAAGCATGGCCCAGTTAGTTATGCCTTCTAGTCATTCCAGTGCTCAGATGTGGCGATGCTGACGAGCTACTGCTTTCTGGATCAATACTATCTTACAGTAAACTGTCATGCCGACTACCTACTGTACGTTTTCTCCTCTGCTAACCTGAAAACAGTCTATCTCCCACTGTACACAGAACTGAAGGATGCACCAGATGAAGTTTACAACGTTACAAACCATCTTGAGTCAGAATACTTGGTGATCTTTTCCTTTCTTGTTGCGATTTCAAACAGGCAAACCTTAAACAGGGGTTACCAATATTTCTCCTGTTCCACTAAAGTTCTGAACTTTCTTGACTGTAGAAGGTGGCTAGCCCTGCATTCGCCGTTCGCAGTTTTGAACATTCGTTCGCAGGGCTGTGTCCCACTCCTCCAAGCTGGCAAGAAGGAACTGGCATGAGAGGATATAATATAGAATCTACAGCAGTATTGAACTGGGCAATCTGGGCTTTTAAAGGACTGTCTAGCATAAGTGGGCTTTTCTCTGTTCCAGCATTTAAGTGTCCAAACTAAGGAAATATGCCAACACCGTCAAGGACATCGTGAGTGTGCAGAAGACTGCGTGCTGAAGATGGCAGTCTGAATGTTTGCCATGTGGGAGACATGGACAGAAATGCGAGTTCCTGTCCCAACTGAACAGGTCGAGCAACCGTGATTTATACAGAAAATCCAAGTAAGCCCTTCATAAGCGCACCTTAATCTGGATACTGTCTTTTGCGACAAGACTTTCACGCACAACAGACTACTAAAAGAAGTTGAACAGAATTGCGGGAAACAGTATATCACAACTCGTCGATTTCAAAACATTGTAAGGTTGGTATCACAGCAGCCTGGGATGCAACGTAACCACAATTACCACCACAGATTAATATTGATCTTCTTATGTGAGGACTCACAGACAGCGACTGGCCTGGATGAAATCCATAACCTTGCACTCAGATCCGGCACGGACTAGATGGTGGGAATATTTACGGAACTCTTTAACCTCTCCTTACTACAATCATAAGAGCCCACCTTCTTCCAGAAGACTACAACAAATATGTGGCCAACGGAAACTCATACAACATACATATCTCACAACCTCCCTTGTCGCTCGCTTCTGTAATTTGTGGGCACTTCGATAGGTTCGACATGATTCTCGTCAACATCAGTCCACCAAATTCACTTGATCGTTTGACATTCGCCAAAATGAAAGTCAGCAGCACTGTTGACTGTACTGTTCACTGCAGAACACCGCTTAAAAAATATTTTTTTTATTTCAAAAATATACTTTATTCATATATATTTAATCTATACAATTGGACATGTCATCATTCTGTAACCATTCCATTTCTTTGCTGTCGAAACAGGGTGATCATTGATATTCACAGGTTGGTGCGATTACATTGAGCTGAGGCGCCAGCGGAGCCCAAATGACTGCGCGGGCCCCCTGTTCTTCTTCGGCAGGCAGATGTTCGACGGTGGTCTTTCCCCACCGCGCCTTGGCGGCAGCTGCCCCAAGTTTCAGCGGGTCCCTCAACACATCGTCCTGGACCTTGGAATGTGCCAGTCTGCAACACTCAGTCGGGGTCAACTCCTTCAGCTGGAAGATCAACAGGTTTCGGACCACCCAGAGAGCGTCCTTCACCGAGTTGATGATCCTCCAGGCGCAGTTGATGTTCGTCTCGGTGTGCGTCCCGGGAACAGGCCGTAGAGCACGGAGTCCCGCGTCACGGCGCTGCTCGGGACGAACCTCGACAGACACCACTGCATTCCTCTCCAGACTTCCTCTGCATAGGCACATTCCAGAAGGAGGTGTGTGACAGTCTCGTCCCCCCTGCAGCCGCTTTGAGTGCAGCGTGCGGTGCGGCGGAGAGTCCGGGCGTGCATAAATGATCTCACAGGCAGAGCCCTTCTCACCACCAGCTAAGCCATGTCTTGGTGCTTGTTGGAAAGTTCTGGCGATGAGGCATTCTGCCAAATGGCGTTGACAGTCTGCTCAGGGAACCGCTCGACAGGATCCGCCCTCTCCTTTTCCCGAAGGGTCTCAAGGACACTACGTGCTGACCACTTCCTGATGGACTTGTGGTCAAAGGTGTTTTTCTTGATAAATTTCTCCACGAAGGACAGGTGGTACGGAGCGTTCCGCGGCAGCGAGGCCAGGCCCATTTTTCGCAACACCGGGGACAGGTAGAACCTCAGTACGTAGTGACACTTGGTGTTTGCGTACCGGGGATCCACGCACAGCTTGATGCAGCCACACACAAAGGTGGCCAGCAGGGTGAGGGTTGCATTGGTTGTGTTCTTTCCCCCATTGCACCGGTCTTTGTACATTACATCTATTCGGACCCGGTCCATCTTTGATCTCCACACGAAGTGGAAGATGGCCCGGGTGACTGCGGCGGCACAGGTTCTGGGGATAGGCCAGACCTGTGCCACGTATAACAATACTGAGAGGACCTCACACCTGATGACCAGGTTCTTACCCGCGATGGAGAGCGACCGTTGCTCCCATCTGCCCAGTTTCTGTCTCCCCTTCCTGATCCGCTCTTCCCAGGTCTTGGCGCACGCCCCAGCCCCAGCCCCACCGAACCAAATACCCAGCACCTTCAGGTGGTCAGTCCTGACGGTGAAGGGGATAGAGGATTGGTCGGCCCAGTTCCCGAAGAGCATGGCTTCGCTCTTGCCTCGGTTAACCTTGGCCCCCGAGGCCTGTTCGAACTGGTCACGGATGCACATGAGTCTGTGCACGGACAGCGGATCCGAAAAGAAAACGGCAACGTCATCCATGTACAGGGAGGCCTTAACCTGCAGGCCCCCACTGCCAGGAATAGTCACCCCTCTCAGGCCCGCATCCT
>NC_057717.1:62846984-62878851 GCF_004010195.1 Chiloscyllium plagiosum | reverse complement strand
TGAGCACGTCTCGTCCTGCTCCACTGAGCGGACCCTGGACCGGAAGATTATCTTGGAGGCCTCCGAAGCAAAGAGCGAGGCTTGCTGGCCCTTCACCTCCTTGAGGTCCTCCGTGACATCCACCCCCATCGTCTGCAGCAGGAGCAGGTTCTGCATACTTTCCTGGAGCTGGGACAGTTTTCCCCGTCTCTCTCTCGCCTCCTGAACACCTTTGAGGATGAAGAGCCTCTTGATGTTCCCTTTTACTGTTTCCCACCAGTCTGCTGGAGACTGAAAGAGGGACTTCACGGTTCTCCAACCTGCGTAATCCCTCTTGAGCTCCTCAATGTTTCCCGGGGTCAACACCGCTTAAAATTTGTTGTTGGAACAGCGCAGCAGGTCAGGCAGCATCCAGGGAACAAGAGAATCGACTTTTCGGGCATAAGCCCTTCTTCAGGAACACCATCTGACAGCTGCTGCCTGTGCAACATTGAACGTCTCCCCATTTCTGAACTTGATAGCATTGCACTCAGTAGTTGTTGCATTGTCTAACATCGTGGTCAGAGCGAAATACGGAGCAATGTTAAAATAGTCTAAGCAAAACATTTAGGGGCATATGGAAAACATGGGCGTGAGCACGACTTTGTAGATGATTGAGACAATTGACAAAGTTAAGAGATGGAATGGCGGCATGAGTATTCATATTTTTAAGACTAACAATGCTACAATTCTTTGAGCATGATCGGGCCACTATGAAGTTTGCACGTTATAACTGCAACCGCTGAGTCTGTCAGTACAAGTCTCCATCCAGACAATTTTGCTGATTCCTGTCGACATTCAGTCTTCAAAAAAATGTTGAGATCATTTTAGCAATGTCATGCGCAGGGGAGGGATGAATAGCAGATTTTTTGGAGTCCAATGAAACTTCGTAATATAAACAAAAACATGATAAAATATCTGAAAAGCTTTGAGATGCTGATTGATTTTGTTTCTGGATGTTACACTAGAGAGACGCAATATACACTCAGTGGTCATATTTTTCATTAGAGATCGAATGGGGAGAGCTATGGTGTTACACCGCTATTTTAAATTGATTTGCCCTGACTTTGTCGGCAGATGCATGTGGAATAAATAAGATCTGAATATGAAATATATTATTAGGGAGTTAATGGGCGATGTTGTTGTTGAAATGGATATAGGTTCAGGCTTCCTGTGATGTAGAGCTAGATCCCAACCTCGGAGCCAGAACACCTGCATTCAATTACAAACTCCTCGAGAGGTGCAGAACTACATATTTTAGCAGGTTCGTCCGCAATATGTGGATGAAAACTTGTAATGCATTGAGGGTTTATATATCTTATAAGCTAACATTTATTAGTCTGATTTCACCATAGAAAATCACAGATGGCCTCCTTCTTCAAGGAACGCGATTTCTCTCCTCAAGGTATCAACATTACCATTCAGTACATCTGCTCCACACCTCACAACTCCGAACTTGAACCCCCTCCTCCAATCGCAATAAGGACATAACCCCCAATCCTCATATTCTCACGATCAAACTCCAGATGCAGTGCATCATCCTCCAGTATTTCTGCAACCGATAAACCGACACTATCACCAGGGATATATGTCCCTCCTCTCCCGTATCTGTCGATATATGTCCCTCCTCTCCCTATCATTCCCACACAACTCCCTTGTTGTATCTACGCCCCCTTCAACCCATTCTCCACGCTTGGCACTTTCACTTAACACCATAAAATTTGTACAATATGTGCCTAAAACTGCAGCTCTCATCGCCATCCAAGGCCCAAAAGATCCTTCTGCTTTCGAGGCAGTTTTTCCCGTACCAAACCGCACGTAACCTACTGAGTCCGTTGTTCTCAATGTGATCTCCTCAACATTTCGGAGACGGGACACCAACATGCAGAATGCTTCAGAGAATATCTTGGGGACACACAATAAACAACCCCACCGCTCTGTGGCCGAAAGGTTTTACTCCATCTTCCACCGTGCCAAGGACATGCAAGTTCCTGGCCTTCTTCTCTACCACATTCCAGCCACTCGAGGACTGGAGGAAGAATGCCTTATCGTCCACCTTGGGACCCTCCAATCACATGGGAGGAATGTCAATTTCATCTTTTTCCTCATCTGTCCTCCCCCCACCTTATCATAAAATTCACCACTGCAAGTTGGTACTGCAATTTTGAACTGACCGACCTGTACATCTTCCCTCTCACCCCTCCGGTCCACCCAATTCTCCAACCGCACTAGCTTCTTCGAACTATTGCATTCCAAGCTACTTAACCCCATTGCTTCCCCTCGCATAGATCTCTCAGCTTCGTTGGCCCCCCTCACATTCATGATGACGATCTTATGCTTGTATCGTCGACTTTCATATACCTCGAATGTGGCCAGACTGGCTGTAATTTTCCAACACCAAACTTTTTGGCACTGATCATCACAGTCTGGCATTTGTGTTGCGCAAATGTTGCCTATCATGTGTCAGCCCAGCCTCGATATTGTGCAGGTCTCATCGCATTTGAGCATGGATTGTTTCAGCATAAGAGGACTCGTGAATTGTGTTAAACATTGTGCTGGTACCAGTGAGCATCCCCACCTCTGAGCCTGTGACGAAGGGAAGGCCACTGGTGAAGCAACGGATGCTTATTTGGCCTCAGACACTTCCCTGAGGAATTTCTTCAGAGATGACCTGGAGGTGGGATGACTGACCGCCAATGAACAAGACTATAATTTTCTGTTCGAGGTGTGTCTTCAATTACTGGAAATGTTTCCACCTAGTAACCATTGATTCCAGTTATAATAGAGCTCCCTAATGTCTCACCTGTTCGAATGCGGCCTTGGTGTCACACTACTGGAATTTAACTCCATTTGCCATATTTGAACAAATGTTATAGTGAAGTTAGAAACTGATTGGTCTTGGTGGAACCGAAAGTGGGTGTCGTTCAAATACTCAAATATTCCTGGATTACGTCTTCTCCACACTAATTTAATTTCTGTTGCTTGGTTGCATTGTTGATGACACTTTATATCATTTCACTGATGATCAAGAGGAGACTGATTTGTAGAATTATCTGCACAGGCTCAGACTGCCTCCCGCACCATGTTCGGGACTACGATTTCACCACCGGGACTTGGCTGCACTGTGTAAACTTCAAATAGTCCTGGACGATACCTTCTCCACACTGCAAATTTATTTTGTTCTTTTCCCAGCAAATCTTATATCATGTTCTGATACATATTGTTACTTTAAAACACAATTTATTTTGTATTTGAATTAAACAGAATATCATATAGTCCTTTGAGAACTGTTCAGTTTCTTTTTTCTTTGGTGTTGCTGCACACCCTCAATGAGGTGCTGGGTATTGACATTCTAGATCCATTGTGTATGTTATGCCTCAGTTCTTCCTCGAATTCGAGTTTTAAATGGAGGTTCTCGAATTACATAGGAAAACCTTGACGTTAATCATCTTACTGGAGAGAAGGGAACGGATTTCAGTGCAATTCGGACAGTAGGTAGCATTCAGCTTTCGGTTTTCTTGCTAATGTTTAACCTATTTTATTTCCATATTTCATGTTTTGATTGATACATTGAATAGTACAGTACTGTTAAAACGCGTCCTTTGGCCACACTGTTAGCATCATTTATAAACAAGCACCAATGATTCTAATCCCATTTTTTCAGGACTTGGTACATGGCCTTGTCCAGTTGACATCACAAGGTTAACTTTGGCTACAATGCATGATTCTAATACATGAACATTTGCTGGCAGGGTGTTCAAAGTTCCCACCACCTTCTGTTAATACGTTTTGGCGGTTTTCTCTCCTCATCTTAAAAATTCAATCCAATCGACTGAATTTGGCTGATTCACTTGGTACATCTCCGATCGCAAAAAAGTACAATTAGAAGTCTGCTTGCCCACTCAATTGGATAGTCTTGATGATAAGCCCTCAACATTTTCTTTACTTTCTCATGTCTCCTTTCTGGTGCCCCCTGCGACTCTGGATGATGGAGAGTTGAATTTAATTATTTTATTTCTAAGCTGTTCTTAACTAAGGTGAAAAATTTTAATGTGAAGTTTGAAACTTGATTTGATTCTCCATGTCTCGTGAAAATAAATTGAGTGACACTTGTCCACTTCTTTTAGTGAAATGGAACGGACTCCCGAAATGTAGTGCTATATCGATTATTGTCAAAAAAATACTGATACCGTTTTTTTTCTTTCTGTAACGGATCCTACACAATCATTTAATCCTCTTCTGAAACGTTCTCAATTGCAGGAATATACTTTAGAAGTTTAGGTTTTATTACTGCCTGGGGTTTTACAATTACCGAGGGGAATTTGAGGACTGCAGATGCTAGAGATCAGAGTCGACAGTATGGTGCCAGAAAGACACAGCATTTAAGGCTGCATCTGAGGAATAGGACAATCGACTTTTCTGGCATACATACTTCATCAAGAAAGAGACTTCTGGGCCGAGGGGCTGAGAGATAAATGGGAAGCGGCAACGATGTGGGGAAGGTAGCTGAGAATGCACTATATAGTTGAGGTGGGAGAGAAGATGATCGGTCGGAGAGGCAGTTAGAATGAAAGATGATGGGTAGGTCAATAGACCACTGCCGAGTTCGAGGCTTGGGACTGGGAGAAGTTGTGGGAGGGGAAATGAGGAAATCGGTAAAATTCACCTTAGTCCTGGGTGGTTGCAGTTACGAAGGCAGAAGATGAGGCGTTCTTCCTCAAGTGGTCCGTCGTTGGGGTTTAGCGATGAATGAGGCACAGGACCTTCATATTCTTCATGGAGTGGGAGGGGGATTGAAGTTTTCAATCACAAGGCGGTGGGGTTTGGTTGGAGCAGTAGTCCTAGAGATGTTTTCAGAAATGATCTGTAATTTGGTGTGCAGTTTCCCTGATGTCGAGATTGCATCGTTCACAATGGAGACTGGAGATGACATTGAAGGAAGTATAGGTAAATTTCTGTTGCATGTAGATGGACCCTTTGGCGCCTTGTATGTATGTGAGGGAGGAGGTGTGGGCCTACGTTTTACACTTCTTGTAGTGGCGGGGAAGAACCTGGTGGGGTGGGCTGATCAAGGGGCAGCTTGGATCTTACAACAGAGTCGCGGAGGGGTTGCTCTATCAGAAACACTGATAGTGGTGGAGGGGGTACTAGACCCAAAGTGGTTCGGCATGCCTCTAGGCAGCCGAAGTGGCGGAGGATGATGCGATGTATACGGATTTTGGTAGGGTTGAATGTGAGGAACAGGAACTTCCAAAAGCTGATCACCTCTGGGTCTGTTCACAATCCAACAACACCACACCTCCCGATATTACTTCCTACTTAAGACTCACAAACTTGACTTCCCCATTTTCTCAGCCTCCTCCTGTTCCACTAAACGCTTCTCTGCATAACTCGACATCACTCGGATCTTCCGAACTCACCACCTACATTTAGGACACCACTCAAGTGCTTCGCTTCCTCCTGCAAGACCTTAGTTTACCCGAACCCCCCTGCATCATCTTCACCATTGACATCCAGTCGCTATACCCATCTGTCCACCACGACGAAGGGCTCCAAGCCCTCCGTTTCTTCCTCTCATCCCGTCCGAACCAGTACCCTTCCACTGACACCATCATCTGCATGGCCAAACTGGTCCTCACGATTAATTACTTTCCTCCTAATTTTCCCACTTCCTTCAGTCCAAAGGTGCAACCGTGAGCTCCAACGTGTGTCCCTGCTATATCTGCCTCATATTCGGGTGCGTGGAACATACCACCTTCTGCAACTATACCGGTACCATGCCCCACCATTTCCTACACTATGTCGATGACTGCATTGGCGCTCTCTCACGCTCCCACGAGGAGTGCAGACAGTTCATTAACTTGACAAAAACCTTTCGTGCTGACCTCAACTTCACCTTGACTATCTGTGAAAACTCTCTTCCCTTCCTGGATACCTTCAATTCCATCTCCTTCGACCGAGTAACCAGTGACATCCACAAACTCACCGAATCACACAGTCATCTGGACGCCATCTCCTCCCAAATTGCCGACTACAAAAAAGCCATCCCTTGTTCCCAATTCCTCCTCCTCCACCACAGCTGTCCACAGGAATGCCAATTCCACTATAGAAAATTCCAGTTGGCCTACTTCTTCAAATACCACAACTTTCTATCCCGCGTGTTTGACAATGTGCTCCACCATCTCCAACAATGTTGCATCTCCACCATTTCCCGCACCTGTGCCCTTGAACCCCACCTCGCTCAACGCATCAAGGACAGTACATCCCGTCTCCACTTCCTACCCCAAAATCTTCTGCACACATCGCATAATTCTCCACAACTTGCACGGCCTGCAAACAGACCCCATCACTACGGATGCATTTCCCTTCCTGTCAGGGTTTCGCACAAACCATTCCTTATTCAATTCCTTTGTCACATCCGTGCCTCCCATCAGCCAACACCCAACTCCCAACATCTTTACTTCTCACCGCAAAAAATGCAAAACGTACCTGCACACCTTCTCACTTACCTCTGTCTAAGGATCCTTCTACATCTGACAGAAATTTACGTGTACTTTCACAAATGTTATTTACTGTATTCATTGACTTCTATGTGGACTCCTCTACATCGGGAAGATATGACGCCAACTTGCAGATCATTTCAGACAACATTTCTGGGACAATCGCACCAACTAATCCTCCCACCCCGTGGCTGAATACTTCAATTCCCGTCCCACACCATAAATGACATGTTGCTTCTGGACCTCCTCCATTGCCAAACCCTGAATATCTGACGTTTGGAGGTAAAACGCATGATCTTCAGCCTTGGAACTCTACAATTACATGGGATCAATGTGTATTTCAACAGTTTTAGTTTCCCATCCCCCAACCTTATCGCCGACCTCGGGCTCCAACTGGACATCGCCCTTTTAACTTGTGCATTGTTTGTCCTACCTGTCAGCTTGACCTTCCTCTCTGACTTATCAAATTCTCCCATCTTTCATCTACTGATTGCATTCTCTGCACCTTCCCTACAGCCCCACACAAGCCGGATTCCTGATGAAGGGCTTCTTCAGAAAATGTCGATTCTCATTCTCCTTAGATGCTGTCTGACCTGCTGTATTTTTCTGGCAACATATTTTGCTTTGCAATTACCTGACATGTGTATAATATGTGGCAAAAATGAACAGTATCCTTCTGCAGTCCAGGACAGTGAAAGTGATTTTGCAGTGGGTTCTTCTCATTGGCTCCATCGTGATAGCTCATGCGCTACCTGCAACAAATCCTTTCTGAAATCCACTGGCAATTAGGGGTTGATGGACTTCTACTTATTCCCATCTGCTTTAATATGTCATGGTCTCCATTTCCTCATTAATACATCGTTTTTCAATGGTAACATTCAGGGATATATTTGGATTCTTTTTCTCTGCATGCGCTTGACACAATTGCTTTAAATTCCCATTTTTCTCCTTTAACTCCGTAAATTTATTTGCTCTTAAGATGTCTTTTGTGACAGCTATATACTCTTGTCTTGTCTCAACAATCTGATCAAAAAAGTCTCTGTTAATTCGAGTTCAAACTGATCTGTTCTCCTTCATCTCCCCTGTTTCAATTGGTGACCTTGTTACCTCGTTACCACACAGTCAAAACAAATCACAGAACATGGACCTTGCACTCGTTCGGTTGCCTGACATTCTACTAGCTTTTCAAGGACAATATGCAGCACTCCCTCCGACGCATCAGCTGTATCTTTCGTAAAATATATTGTATTTCTGGAGCGGAGAGTTTTTCTAGTACTCCTTCCACATCTATCGCCCCTCATCTCTGAACACTGTAAGCTCACGTTTCGTAACTGAGTGCTTCTTGTCTCACCGTGAATTTCAGTTATTAGCATCCATTTTGGAACTCATAGTTTAGAAGTACATATCTCCTCATTTTTCACTGTCACAGATTGAAACATCAAAGGTGTTGTGTATCGTCATGTTTTAACCTCTTTAGCTAATGTTCCTGGTCTATGTGAGTAAATTGTACCTTTGGCAGATACAAGGTTTAAGATGATCTGGTACTTCCTCCTTAACAACCCTCGGACCATTTTGTATATTCCAGTACACCTTTCCCGCCTCTACTGTGTTTTGCATTACCACTCCAACAACCGTCCGTGGCTTATACTGTTTCCCTACATCTCGCTTCCCAATGCATTCCCTAACCACAATCACTGCCATTTCATAAAGCCGACTTTATTGGAGCGAAAACAACAAACTTCTGAAAATCTCTGTCTTCTTCAACGCTTTCACCCTGTGATAATTTATACTTATTATCTTTACTAAGATTTACATTCCCTTTCCACATGAGGCTTTCCCTTTTCCCAATGTGTATGCTTCGAAGATTGAAACCGATTTTGAAAGACAAGTTTTGATTTTTAGATCAACTAATAATCGCTAGCCATTTGAGCAGCTACACTTGATGTTTAACCTTCTGCTCTTCCACATGAGCTATCATTACTTCGAAAAGTGAATTTTTGAACTCCCGTCTAAGTGACAATTTCGGAATTTCAAATTCATTTTCTTTTTCCTTTCATCTCTCTCCTTTTCACTCTCATCTCTCGCTTTCTATCTCTCTTCACTGCCTCTTTCTCTCTCTTTTCCTTTCTTCTGCAAAGCGATTTGTTCTTTTTGCTCCTTCCTCTGCCTTTAATCATTATTCCAACTGTTCCATTTCTGTTGACCTTTCCTTGTCTTTTGAATCTAACTCAAGCTGTTTAATTTTCAATTGAATTCTGGCCATCTCTGAATAGTCCGATTGCATTTCCAGCAAATTTAAATGCTAAGTTTTTTGCGATATGTACTTCTCCCCTCCGAATGGAAGGAGGCAGCTCCAACCCCAGTTTCTCCGCGAATTCCAGCAGCTTGGCTTTAATCACCTTTTGCAAAAAACCAAGGACACTCCATCCACCTCTGGAAAGCTAATGGCTATGGAAAGCGCCATTTCTCTTATAACCATGGATGAAAACAAATGAATTCAACACCGAGAAATAAAAAGGATGAAAATTACAACGCGATGCCTTCGAGTCCAGTCAACCTTAATCCCAAAATGGAACTACAGAACTAATTTAGCAAATACACCCCAATATTTGTGGAAAAGGCCGGACCCTCTCAATCCATTTTTAAAAAAAGAGCTCAGATCCTCTTTTTTTTCAGTTATTTTGGGCCTGTGAAACGCAAAGCTTCCAGGCGGGATTCAGCTCGCTAAACGACTTCGTTTTACACGCAAAACATATAAATTAAAAGATGACAAAAATGATGCCAAACAAAAGAGTACAGAATTTAGAATAACCTAACGCAACAGATCACACCAACTTGACGATGATGTTCACAATACGTGCAGGAAGCCCCGTCAACAGTTCCTGGCATAAAAAGGAATAAAGAAAATAAAACACTGAGTCTTACATCACAGATGTCAGAGAGAGGTTCCAGCATGGACCTGTTTCTTTCATGCAGCTGTTACTTGAACTGGCAGCCTCAAACTGACTGCCTCATTTCAGTAAACAGCCAGACGGCCAAAACTAAAGCAAACGACGGACAAGCTGAGCTGGGAGAAATGATCAACCCCCTTTCATAGTATAATGCTTTTCTTTCAAAAGGATGTGGACAAACTGGGGTCAATTGGAATAATCCGGTTGGGCAGTATTATCATCATGGATCAGTTTGGGTCAAAAGGCGTATTTCCATATTGTATCATTTTCCGTATCTATGAATATAATTCCTTTCACGAGCTTTATTGCGTCCACATTCCTGACCAGTCATGAAACGTGCTGCATTTTGCAAAGACAAACGGTTTTCCCCAACTGAGGGCTCCCTATTAGAACAGTTCAAGATTCCTTCTCCCGTATTTATCATCAACATTCGTTTTGGTCTGCCTCTCCTTAATGTTATCTCGCTGTATTCTTTCTTTCTCTGTCTCTGTTTATCTTTCTCCCACTTATCTCGTCTCCTGCTTCTCTGGTCATGTCACTCCTTTCCACACATTCTCCCTATTCAAAACCGCCAAATTTTCATTATTAATACCACTTTTCCTAGCTGATTATATTTCTGAATAAAGATAAATGCATCCAAAATCTTAACTCTGTTTCTCTCTCCACAGTTTCTGGCCTACGCGCTGACTCTCTCTGAAAGCGTCAGCCATCGTTCAGGCTTCAAATGCTCACCTGAGAAAATGACTTTGCTAAACCACTTCAGGTTTAGCAGGTGGTTTGCCCTGGCTATCCCATTTGTATCTATATCTCAGGCATTAACTCGCACACTATTTAATTTGCATCTTGATAGACCTGAATAACATCGTTTGAAAGCGGAGCAGAAATGTTGTATGCTTCACCTATCAGTAACTATGTTTTCGATAGCAACCTCATTCATTTGCCAAGCGTTATGTCTCGAGTGGCATGGAGGACAACTCCACATTCTTCTATCCTGTTTCCAGTGCATGTCTACCTGTTCCTCCCCATTTTGAGAGTCAAGAAAGAGTCAATTAAACATATCGAAATATGCAAAGATTCGCCATTCAGACCTGTCCAGAAGGGAAGTGGTGAGGGCAGAAGTGCAGAAATTGGTCGATCATGTCATCCGTCTCATTCAGGGGCACTCGGAGGGAATCGCTAGTAACATACTGATGTTAAGCGTCACAAGGGACTTAATTTTCTTATCAATGCCCGAACAGTCCGCTGAATATTTCAGAAAGAACAAACTATTTTCCAATTGACCGGTTAGTTAATTCTGGAGTAAATTCTGGAGTAAATTCTGGAGTAAGCAGGGACCACATTTCTGTTCTTGCTGAGAATGACTGTACTTTACAAATCAGCTTCAACAACAGGTAAGCAGTCATGAGCCGTCGACATGTAACTCTAGCGATGACAACAGCACTTCACACAAAGATGGTGGCAGTGTGTTTTCCGCAGAGGACGCAATAATTACAAAGTAATACTTCCATCGCTGTCCACAGGATTTACTCAGGTGAATCTTCTGCTGATCAGTATTCTCTTTCTTAAACTTCCTTCTCAGGTTATTTGATTTGTTATCAGAAGGTACAGGGTGGCTAGTTCACATCTGTAAAGGATTTTTTACAACAAAAAGACAGGCCTACAGCCGATAGAAGAGGGGCAATAAACTGACTACGTTGAATGTCGAAAGTCTTATTTAACGGCAGAGTGATTCAGAGGTTCTGGAGATCTCACACTTGCCCCCAATGATTCAACATCTCCATCTACTAGCTGTTCAGCTATCCTCAAGCAAAACACACTATTGTTGGAAATATGACATGTTGGCCAGCTATAACATCGTCATCTTAGTAAGTTTTCTGATATATGGTCTGGTATAAATGTGAGAAATGAAAATATTAATCGACGCACAGAGTGTAAGAGCAGGGATGTGCTGGTGGGACTATATTAAATGTTGGTTCGACCACAGTCAGAGTACCGTGTGCTGGTCTGAAATCCACATTACAGGAAGGACGTGTTTACACAGGCGAAGGTGCAGAGAGAATTTCTCAGGATGTACCTGGAAAGATTTAACAGGACATGTCCTGGGTTGGATAGACTGAATCATGAAGACAGTTTGGACAGACTGATGTTGTTTAATTTCAAGCATAGGAGATTGAGGGAGGGCATGATTTCCATATTCAACAAAGATAGGTGTCGTATAGAAAGAATAGATTGACTCCTGTGATGGAGGGAGTGGGGACGATGGGGCATTGATTTAACGTAAAATAACAAATTTTGGAGGAGATATGGTGACTAAATATTCCATCAAGAGTGTGGTGGGAACTTGGAATGGACTGTCTGGAAAAAGCATTTGAGGCAAAAACGCTGACTACGTTTTTTAAAGTATTTATAACTGCACTTAAAACGCTAAGGCATGCAAGATGACCGGCCAAGTGCTGGAAAATTGAATTCAAATAGTTCATTGACGGCTTTTGATCATTGTGGAAATTTAGGCGTGCAGAGTCTTTTCGTACGGTGTTCATCACAACGACGCTAATTCCATGACCGACCATATTGCAGGAAGCTGCTACAGATCGCCATGTGGCCATTGTTTGCCAGTAGTTAAAACCAAACTTTTGCACAGATAAAATAGCAGCTGTGGTTCTCATAACAGTACCTTTGCTGAGCTGTTAAAATAACACTTCCTGGTACTTTATGTATAATAATAATAATAATAATAATAATACCATTACCTGAATCAGCGTATGTTTTGTGGTAACACATGAATGATCCTAACTGGCATTCTGGGCGGAAATTGGAATTGTTCATGACATACTCATCCCCATGTCCCATGTGCACTGATTCTGCTCCTCATCATTTTAACTGTCAGGCACATTTTCTGAGCAGTACAGCACACAGGAGTCTCCTGGTTCCCAGTAAGGGGGAAGAGTCCCAGAGACCCTGAGATGGAGAATCGGAGAAAATACTTTATTTTCCTGCTTGCTATTTCTGGTACTATCATCTTGTTGCGGGTAGTGTTTGCAGCGACCTCGAAAACGTCAGTGGATTACTGATATGCCTGAGTTTGCAGATGTGCATTTGTGCATTCTAGATCTGATTTCTTTCTTCAACTCCTGAGTTGTTGCACAAACACTGGGTATTGCGTTGTGATGCAGGATACATTCAGCGAATAATTGAAGGACTCAATGAAATACCCCTTGCCTCTAACTGCTAAAATAATTAAACAGTGCTGACACTGATTGCTTCCCAGTACTAAAACACAATAATAGATCAAACAACGATCAAATTATATCCCTAATATTTCTTAGAAGTGCATTAATTGACACGCAAGGTAGAAATTCACCAGCAAGTTGATTCTTTCAGAAGGGTTCGATGGATGGCGCCAAATCAAATGCATTTTATGGACTTCGTTCAATAATGACTAATCATGCTTAGTTATGAGGCGGGAGGTAGAACGTGGGGCGTTGGGGTGGGTTTTTGGTGGTGTCAGAGAAGGAGTTGTGTCTGAAGAAACAAGAAAATAAACTTTGGTATTTTAAAAACCGGTCAAATTACAGTCGAGGATGTTTGCACATTCAGAGAGAACATAGAGTTGGACATATTTCTGGACATGATCTAACACATCACAGAAGTTTTTGGGAAGTTAGGGAAGAAATTGCGTGGTGTCTTAGATAGGCCTTTGTGTCATCGATAATCATAGATGAAGTTGCTGATACTGAAATGTAGATAATGTACCTGTATTTAACCAAGGGTGTGAGGATAAACCTTGGAAATATTAACCTGTGAGTCTGACTTCGGCTGTGGGTGAATTGCTGGCAGTGATTATAAAATAAAATATTTATTTACAGTTAGAGAAGATAAATTGATTAGGGACAGTTAGCTTGTTTTTGTGCTCGGAAAATCAGGATTCACAATCTTCAAATGGTGGCTTTTTGGGTACGCAGATATGTCATGCGCAGGAAGCCATTCTGAATTTTGGCATTGCATCCCATAGATGGAACGTACTGCTACCATTGAACAAGAATGTCTGAGGGAGTAACAAGTTGTAGATTTGATAGCGATTCTGCCGACTGGTACTGCACTATCCAAGATGGTAGTGAATGACATGTGAGTTGATTCCTGTACGTTATTTGTCTGTTCATCTGGCTAACTCTCTGTCTGTCTGTCTGTCTGTCTGTCTATCTATCTATCTATCTATCTGTCTATCTATCTATCTATCTATCTATCTATCTATCTATCTATGTATCTGTCTATCTATACATTCAGCTATCTATCTATCTATCTATACATCCATCTATCCATCTGTCAATCTGTCTGTCTGTGTATCGATTCATTGCCTGTCTACCTTTCCGTTTATTTATTTATTTATCCAGTTGCAAATAAATTGATTTTTATTATTGTAACACTGTACACAAATACGGATTTGAGGTCAGCGAGGGTAAATACTCAGAAGGAGATTTGAGCAGATTTCCACAGTACTTAGATGGATACTTTGGTGCCGTGGTTTATAAGGTATAATCTTTAACTGTCAAGCTATTATGTGCAGAAGCATGGAATATAGGATTAAGCTGCACATTTCGTTAGTTCGTGTCAGGAGAGTGACAAGAACAGCAAGAAAATCATGCTTGGCATTTCTATTGGAGTTCTATGAAAATCCAGCTGGTACTTTTCAGAAGAGGTGGACGCGTGGGCGTGGGTAACTTGACCTTTCAGATGTCTTTAGAATCGGATCACGCTAAAAGGTTGTGTTTTAAATTGAAGTTAATGTAATCATGGAAATATTCTGATAAGAATGGAGATAGGTTAACAGATAGGGTACAGAGAAGATAAGTGCAAGGCTCGATTTCCCAGTGCCTCCCCGTGTCGAATAGGGTACTGCAGAGATCAGAACTTGGACCTCAGTCGTACACAACATGTCAGTGATTTAGTGGTGGAAAATAAACATAATATCTCCACATTTGCGTATAGCATTAAAATGGGTGGGAGCGTCAGCTTGCAGAGGGTGGGGGCATGCAGAAATTCGTAATTGTGATGTGGACATGTCATGACAATGGACATATCGATGCCAGATGCAGTTTGTTGAAATGGATGGGAGAATATCTGCTTTGGGAACAGAAACAAGAAGGGAGAATATTATCTGAATGGTGATGGGTTGGAACAGTCGTGAAGTCCCAACAACACCTTCACCGCAATTCACTTGCCGAAAGAGTTTGGACCATAAAATTCAGGACCTCTGGGTAGTAACCTCAGCAATACTGTCTTTGCCGTGATTCTCATCATTTAGGTAAAGGGACGCCAGCGAGGGAAACGGCAAAAGTTCAGGATTGTGCAAAAGGGGGGAATAAAATTCTTGGGCCTTTTCGAAACGCTTTTGGGAATGATAAATCTGTTCAGAACAGATGGTGTCCCCTCAGCCGTAACTGAATTCTGCTGATGACTGAGAGATTAAAAAGCGTAATAAGGGTTAGTTCAAACTTATCGACAGTGGATCTGTGTGTGTGTGTGTGTGTGTTGAACGGATGTTGGGGAGGTGTTGTGTGTAAACTGAAGAGTTTAATACTTTTTGCAAGTCTCAGAGAAAGCAAAAGAGAGATGTTTTTGAACATGGAAGATACGTGATGGTATAAGTAAGAGTTAGAACGAAGAGCAAAGAAAAGTTACAGCCCAGGAACAGGCCCTTCGGCTTGGGCCGATGCAAATCTACTGTCTAAACCTGTCGCACAATTCCGAAGCATCTGTATCCCTCTCGCCCCCAGCTACTCATGCACTGTCCAGATGCATCTTAAATGATTCTGCCGTTCCTGCCTCTACCACCTCTGCTGGCAATGCGTTCCAGGCACACATCACCATCCTTGTAAAGTACTTGCTGTTTCTATCCACCTTAACCTTTTCACCACTCACATTAAAAGCGTGACGTCTCGTTATTGAATCCTTAACCCTGGAAAAAAGCTTATCCCTATCTACCCTGTCTATACATTGCATGATTGTGTAAACCTCAATCCGGTCCCACTCAACCTCCTTCCTTTTCTTGTCAAAACAAACCTAACCTACGCAATATCTCTTCATAGCTAGCACCTTCCATATCACGCAAATTTCTCGCATACCTTCTCTGCACCATCTCCAAAGCGTCCACATTCTTTCCGTAACGTGGCGACCAGAACTGCACACAGTATTCTAAATGCGAACGAACCAATGTCTCGTACAAGTTTTACATGACCAGCCAACTCTTATACTCAACACGCTATCCATACAAGGCAAAAATACCATATGCCTTCTTGACCACTCTATCCACCTGTGCAGCAACCTTCAGGGTACAGTGGACCTGCCCTCCCAGATCACTCTGCTCATCAACGTTTCCAAAGGCTCTTCCATTCATTGTATAATTTGCTCGAGAATTAGACTTATCTAAATGCATCACCTCACATTTGTCTTGATTGAACTCCATCTGCCACTTTTCTGTCCGACTTTCCAGTCGTTCTATATTCTCCTGCACTCTTTGCCAATCCGTTATGATTTCTGTTATTCCACCATTCTCCATTTCATGTGCAAGCTTGCTGATCATCCCACAGTGCCCTTTTGAAGGTCATTTATGGATATCACAAACAACAGTGGCTCCAACACTGATCGCTGTGGAACACCACTGGTCACCTTTCTCCATTTCGAGAAACTCCCTTCGAATACACCTCTTTGTGTCCTGTTCCTCAAGCAGTTCTTTATCCACCTATCCAGACAAAGCTGCACAACATGCAACTAAACATTCTCTGTGGGTTTACCACGGGGACCTTATCAAACGCCTTACTAAAGTACATTAATAAGACATCTACAGCTCTTCCTTCATCTATCAGTTTTGTCACTTACTCAAAGAACTCTATTAAGTTGGTAAAGCACGTTCTCACCCGAACAAAACAATGTTTCCTGTCACTAATCAGCCCATTCTTTTCTAAATATAAATAGATTCGATACTATAGTATCTTCTCCAGAAACTTCCCGCAAACTGACATCAAGCTCACTTGCCTGTAGTTACCAGAAATATCCCTACTCGTCTTCTTGTACAGGTGGACAACATGAAAAAAATTCCAGTCCTCTAGCACATCACCTGTATTAAAGGATGCCACAAAGATATCTGTCAGGCCCCAGCTATTTCCTCTCTCGCATGCCTCGGCAACCTAGGATAGATCCCATCAGGTCATGAAGATTTGTCCATCTTAATAATCTCGAGCCTACCCAACACATCCTCCATACTTATTTCAACAACATAAGTTGATGCATCACAACAAAATGGTTGCTTTGCAATGTGCAAAAACGTTAAAGGAAAAGTGTGATTAAATTGTAGACATGTATACAGAGCATGGAGAAAAGAATTGGTGAACTACAAACAGAAATTACACCGGCGGAAGTGACATAGTAGCACAGAAGGAAATGTTGTTGGAGCCAAAACAGCACTAGATAGCTAATGTCCCCGTCATAAGTATTCCAGTAGAATCAACACGGATAACAATGGAGGTGTTATATGGCACACTTGCTAAAAACGTAGTGCCATTGCCCATAATTCGACTCTATCCAGTTGGAAGTGGGAGACAGGAACGGAACGTCATCTTATTGGCTAATTAGTATCAATCTCCAAATAATATGGACCACGGAGAAGAGACATTTTTTTCATTAGATAATGCATAACTGCAGGTGCGGTACTCTTCTGCACGGTGTTTGGTATGATTGCTGTGCTTACAGTTTTCAATTATCCTCGGGGAGACGGGTGAAATTCTGTAAAGTGCACGCGAGAACTTTTTCGGACACTGCATTTCTTGTCCTGTAAGGAGGGAGCTGTGCGGTACCTGGTCCTAAAAATTGAGGCAGGACATGTGCAGAATATCAGGGTGAAAGCTCATTTGGGTAATAGCGATCACTACCTAATAATTTTCGATATTCCGTTTGAAATGCATAAACATCACTCACTGATTAAGATCCCAACCGGCAAATCAATCATTTTATCAACGTAAAATCTTAATTGGAGCACGTTGATTGTGAACGCCCTTGTGGATAAAGCAGTGGATGGAAACTGGGACAATTTTGAAATATACATGAAGAGGATGACTACTTGCTACACTCCCAACAGTAGTAAATTCAACGCATCCAAAACTGCAGTTATCTGCATCACTAGGGATACTGATGCGAACAACAGGACACGAGTAAGTGGAATATACTGCATATCATGATCTTAATAGTTACCAGAATGAGGAGGAGCATCTCAAGTGGAAAAGAGAGGCGAATGCTCGAAGTTGGAAGGTTAAGATGGTGCATAAGGAAAGGATGGCGAGCTACCAAAAAGAAGTGGCAAAATGTTCTTCAAATATGTTAATCATATTGGAGTCATTAGGAACAAGTTTGATAAGCTGCTCACTGAAGCAAAGGTTATGGTGGAGGTACAAAATGAATGCATTGTGTTTGGCTTTATGTACATAGAACCTGCTGACAATGGCCTCATTGAAAATGTGTGTGTTGAGTAAATGACATGTCTGTTGACAAATAAAACTAATGTAGTGCTTACTCGACCGGCAGCACCTCGTCAGGAATTCGTCACTCCCAGATGAAGTGCAGCAACATTACAGGGAGAGGTCGAGGAGCAAATGATAAAAATTTTAAGGGAAATGTTTCAGACGTCTCAGAACACAGGAGTAATACCAGAAAACTCGAGGATTTAAATGTGACAACTTTGTTTCAGAAAGAGACGACTAACCATTTACATTGCAGTCCTAAATGCTTGACATCGATAGTAGGAAAACTGACAGAGAAATTCATGCGGGTAAGATAAATATTGGAAAATGGTAAGTTAATACGAGACAGTAGACATGGCTTTGTCAAGAGCAAGTCGTGCCTAAAAAAAAAATGACTCCACGACGATGTAATGGAGGCAATGGATGCGGTAGTGCTGTGAATGCTGTATATTTGGGCTTTCAGAAAACCTTTCATTGAGGTGTGACATGACATGGTGATTAGTACATTAAACAAATTTGAGATTGATGGATCGTTGGCAGCATGTCACACCCATTGCTATTTGTAGAATGCAATTCCGAACATTTATCATCTTGCGTGCATAATAGTGCCAACCATAATCTCCCCAGAATGGTTTTGTCCGAACTCTCAGACCTCGTCTCCGACTTCTCAAATCACCATCATGTGGACTTGCTCGCTTTAAATACCCTGCCTTTTCCTGATAAAGACTTCAATATGTACAGCACAAATGAACACAAAATAGCTTTCTAAATTCGCAGGAAAGCTCGGCACAATTCCGATCTGTTTTCCGAAAGACCTGATCCATGATGTTCAGGAGACATTGTCGTCAATCTATGCTGTACTATTCCAACGCCTCTGAGTGTGGTATCATTCAGGAAGTATTCAGATGTGTGCTTACAATACCAAGGATGTGGACCAATGACGTGAATATGGGATTTGAAGAGTTGGATGGCTAGTGCCGACCTACAACTGTGCGTGACCCATGCTCCCTAAAAAAATTGCTATATCCTTCACAAAGTGTGCTGACCAGATCTGATCACAGTACTCAAAGCGGGAAGTTCTCAGACTTTTTTTTTACGTGGCACAGAAGACATTTGAGCTGACGAGACAACTGTATACAGACAGGGGTGACCTCGTGGGGATTCTTGAAAGGTGGTGTCAGGAAGACCTGGTGCGAGTTAAATATCCAATTGAATGCAACATTCTGAAAAAAATAGGCAAGAAGGAGCAGGAGCTGGAATTATTTTACGAGTTAAGAATGTCATGAAGTCTATATTGAGAACTGATATTTGCACGAGGGTCAAAAAATTTTATCTGTCTGTGTGGAAGTGAAAAGCAAGAGAAGAAGCTGCATTCAAGAAGTAATTGACAGGATCCCGAGCAGTACTTCCGAATTTGGTCATATCATAAAGCAGGAGAAAAGGAAGGTTTGCGAGAAAGGCGCAATGAGATTAATGCATGATTTGAACATATGTATTGATTAGAATAGTTCACTCCTTAAGGGTGGCCACGAAGTAATGTTGAATGAGTGTAAAGTGCATCATTTCTTAAACTAACATGTCATGAAGCCAACCAGAGAGCAGTCGCTTTTAGATTTGATAATATGTAGTGAGAAAAGTTTCACTAATGATCTTGTCATTTCAAATCCACTTGAAGGGAATGACCACAACATACTGGAGTGGAAACAGAATCGAGTTCGAGAGTTTGAGTGTTGGGCAAACAAAATTATGCAGATCTGAAAAAGTAACATTTTTTACAGACTTTTTCTTAACACTTGCAAATTTCACAACACATTTCCTATTGTAGGGAGACCAGAACTACACACAAGTGAAGTAAACAATGTCCTGAAAAGAGATGCAACATGACATCGCAACGCCTATATTCAATGCACTGTCCAAAAAAGGACAACATGCTCAACCCTTCCTTCACCATCCTATTTCGTTAGACATCAAGTTTAAGGGAAGATTAACCTGCATTGCTAGGTCACAGTTCAACAACATACAAAAACCCTTAGCAGTAAGTGTGTTAGTCCTGCCTTGAATTGGCTTTGCAAAATGCAGCACTTCGCATCTATCAAAACTAAGCTCCCTCACACTCCATCACCAGTGTGACCCATTAGATCAAGATCCTGCTGTACTCTAATGTTAGTATCTTGATTGGCCAGTGTACCTCCTGCTTCGGTGTCATCTGCATTGTTCATATCCAACCCGTTTATACAAATAACGAAAAGCAGTGAAGCCAGAACCGATCCTTGAGGCACACCATTGCTAACAAGCCTATATTGTGAAATGCAACCTTTAAACACAATCCTCTGTCTTCTACCTTCGAGCAAGTTCTGCATGCAAATTGCAAGTTCTCTCTGCCTTCCATGTGATCGGATTTAGGTAATCAGTTTACCATGGGAAACCTTACTGAAAGGCCTGAAGTCCATGTGGATCACATCCACCGCTCTGCCATCATTAATCCACTTTCTTACTTCTTCAAAAAAAAACTCAATCAAGTTATGTTTTCACCATTGCACTTTAATATGGCCTATTAATATTTGCGCAAGGAATGCAGATAACCTTTTCTCACAAATTTGCTCTTTGCCTGTTTAGGATCAGAAGTTTCCTACGTTTTACGAAATAGCAAACTTCATACTGTAGCTAGACTTGTCCTTCCGTAATTTCCCATAATTAGAATACTTGCTTCTCTGGAACTAGAGCCAAACAGAAAACTTTTTCAATTCTCTCAAAACGTCTTACGACGGAAAGTCTGATCTTATCCATTACAAGAATATGTAGACGACATTACTAGCTGCGAGGTTCCCCTGCACATAAGTAACAAACGCTTTTCGGCATTAGCGTTAGCTCAAAATCCCGAAATGACCATATTTACAACTTTAACATGTGCCATCATAAGAGAGGCCATTTGGAGTATCGCGATAAACCTGACCGTTCAAAGACAATCCACCCAAACCCAGTCCAAGACCCTACCATTCTGACTCCAAATTTACTGTGGCTAATGCACCGAAGCTGCAGATATTTGGAAAGCAGCAGGAAAGCAGGACAACTGGCGGAAACTCACACGGACGTAGGGAGAATGTGCAAACTATACAGTAATTGATGGCTCGTATCTAATCCAGTTTCACGGCCCTGTCAGCATTCAGTTCTCAATACTGAGCCACTGTGACAAACTGTGAAGAAATATTTTATCAAAGAAACGTCGCCTATGTCATCCAAACCGGTTGTACGCTTATACTATTTACAATATTATCGTGTTGTGCTGAATATTGGTGTGCAAATGGTTAACTGAACCTGTTTGTTAAGTGCCTGTAAGAATTTGTTAGCCTCCAGGGATGCTCCTTGTCTCGCTGGAGGCTTTCCCGTCATGCTTGAAAAATTTTCATTGCCATTCTGGAGTATTTACAGCTCATATGAATAAAGCATCCACTTCACTGTTTGGTCTAATGGAGCAAACCGGGAAATTTGAGTGTGCAGAGAGGGACACTTCCCAGAAATTCCTAGATCTCATCATCAATGTCCGATCTTCATGAATGCCCATTTTTCTTCCGCCTATTTCTTCTGCCACAAAATAAATGTGAGCAAAATGTTTCGCTGCCCCTGTAATATCTGACATAATCATACAGATCCCTCACACTGATATGTGTGCGTGCCTTCTTTGGTTCATTTTAAATGATAATGTTGCACACAGACAAAAAAAGTCTTTCATTTTAAAATGAAGCCCATATGTTGTTGAAATGTCGATCAACGAGAATAGCTTCGATTTAATCGCGTCATTCTATTCAATACCAGGTATGACTTCATCAGATTTTAAAAATGTGTTACTGGAAAAGCTCGGCAGGTCAGGTAGCATTAAAGGAGCAGGAGAATCAACGTTTCAGGCCTGATTCCTGAAGAGGAGAGAGAATTCGTCAGAGAAAATGGATGAAAGCTTGTGCTGGTGGCAATGGGTGGGCAGCACAGAACAATGGAACTAACTGGATTGCTGTCCATGCCATAAGTGATCATGCTTTTCTCTGGCTATTTTCCCCTCATAGGGATTAAGGAAGCTGCTATCTGTCACCCATCTCCCCTTCCTCGCCTCTCCCTGCCTGGTTGTGGGCCTGCTATGTTTTTCCCAGCGATGAGATATAGTGAGGGTTTGAGCAGGATGGAAGTGGATGGTAAGAGTGACTATTAGTCATGAATGAGCAGGAAAGGTGCTGAGGTGTCCCCCGTGAGTGAATAGAAGCAGGAAGGATGGGAAGGGTCAGGGTCTGGGAAGGTGAAGTGGGTGTGACAGCATGTCAATAGATATGAACATTTAATAGTGAGGATTAGAGGCCATCAGTCTTGGTGAGATTAGATTAGATTACTTACAGTGTGGAAACAGGCCCTTCCACCCAACAAGTCCACACCCACCCTCTAAAGAGCAGCCCACCTAGACCCATTCCCCTACATTTTCCCCTTCACCTAACACTACGGGCAATTTAGTATGGCCAATTCACCTAACCTGTATATTTTTGGACTGCAGGAGGAAACCAGAGCACCCAGAGGAAACCCACGCAGACAGGGGTAAATGTGCAAACTGGACACAGACAGTTTTCTGAGGCGGGAATCGAACGCGGGTCTCAGGTGCTGTGAGGCAGCCGTGCTAACCAGAACCCGTTGAAGTTGCAAAGGCAGAGTGAGGTCTGGCCTTTGTGTGAGAGCCTGTAGACAGAAGATGATGGCAGTCAAGATTAGACTGGTGCTGGAAAAGTACAATAGGTCAGGCAGCATCCAAGGAGCAGGAAAATCGACTTTTCGGGCTAATGAAGGGCTCTTGCCTGAAACGTGGACTTTCCTGCTCCTTGGATGCTGCCTGACCTGCTATGCCTTATCACAGGGAAAAAATAGCAGGCCCACAACCAAGCAGGGACAGTCTGGGTCGGGGAATGGCTGGCAGACATCAACTTCCTTAATCTTGATTCTAATCTCCATGTTCGATTGAGGTGGACAAAGTTAAAAATCACACAACACCACGTTATATTCTAAAGTCCAAGTTTTCAGAGCGCTGCTCCTTTGTCAGGTAGCTAGTGGGGCAGGATCATAGAACACAATTTATAGTAAAAGATCATAGTGTCGTGTGATGCGATGTATTGAACAAACCTAGATTGCTGTTAAGTCTCGAATCACTTAGAATGGTGATACAGGTCTCAACTGATTGATATGTAGATCCCAGAATGTCTTTCAAATCACAACCCCGAGATAACCTAACTCAACAAAGCCAATCACAAAACAGGCTTCTCGAGTCATGACTGCATCTAGATGTATTGGGAAAGACAGCAACAACTAAACATTCTGAGAGCACATTAGTGTATGGGTGAAACCTCATAGTAAATTATCTTTCGCCCTTTATATATTTTTCCCTTGTAATACCACAAAGTCTGCTGTGGTATCAAATTTGTTTTTCGAACCTGGTTAAGTTACACCCATGTGAGAGATGAGCAGCCTCTTCGAACATCCCAAGATGAAAGAAGTTGTAATGGTCAGACATTGCTCATCTCCCACCAGCAACTCACTAATTGAATGCAAATAGCCTCAGAAATCAAGGATTCTTAAACCAAGATATTGATGACTTCAGCCAAGGCATTGCATCTTAATGTGGATAACACTCAAACTAAAAGCAATGTGCAGGGATTGTGTTAGGGCATGGCTTGCACACATCATTCCATCGTCACACCCATCTTGTCAATGACAGTATTGGATCACATGTTACCTAACACTAATGAGCCCATAAACTTCCAGATGGGATTGACTCTACCCCTGTATCTTCTTTACCGACTTCCGTACAAATGACGTTAGGCTCAACGGTCTATAATTACCTGGATTATCCCCGCTACCCTCAATAAACACTTGGATAACGTTAGCAATTCGCCAGTCCTGCGAGGCGTCATCCTTGTTCAAGGATTCTTCAACGATACCTGGAAAGTCCCGAAGTATTTCCTCGCCAACTTCCCTCAGTAACCTGGAATAGATCCCATCCCGACCCGGGGACTTGCCCAATTTAATGTTTGCGAGAATATCGAAAACTTCCTCCTTCCTTCTGCCAACTTGTCCGACAGTAAGCAAGCGTAGACCTCTGTCCTAAAAATCCATCATATCCCTCTCTTTGGTGAATGGCGATGCAATGTACTCATGGGGAATCACACCCATTTTCTCTGACTCCACGCATAACGTTCCTCCTTTGCACTTGAATGGGCCACCCCTTTCCCTGGTTACTCTCTTGTCCCTTAATATAAGAATAAAAGGCTTTGGAAACTCTTTTACGCTGTTTGGTGAACATACCTCATGATCCATTTCAGAACTCTCAATGCCCTATTTGAGATTGGTCCTTCATTCCTGAAATTCCTCTAAACGTTCGTCTGTTTTCAATTGTTTAGAGCTTATGAATTCATCCTTTTTCCTTTCAGCTAGTCTCAAAATTTAACCTATCATCACTGGTTCCTTAATTTTGCCATTTCTATCCTACATTTTCACAGGAAAATGTCTCTCCTGCACTCTAATCAATCTTTCTTTAAAAGTCACCCACATATAAAATGTGGATTTACCGGAAAACAGCTGCTCCGAATTTACATTCCTGAACTCCTGCCGAAATGTTTTATTCGTAAAGGTACGGGAAGTGTGTTTACTATTCCCAAATTAATCCCTTAGTGAAACGTCAACCACCAGGTTGGGCTAATTCCCCAACAGCAAGTCTATTCTGGCATCTTCCCAAGTTGGTCCATGTACATACTGCTTTTGAAAACACCACTGGATGCGCCTTAGTCTTTCTGCTTCATGTAGACCACTAACAAGTGAATCCCAGTTAATGTTGGGAAAATTAAAATCTCCTTTCCCCACAACGCTGTCGATCCTCCATCATTTCAGTATCTGTTTATATATTTGTACCTCAGTCTCATGATCTCCATTGGGAAGGCTTCAGGACAGCTCCAAATTTCTTTCTGCACGTTTCCTATTTCTGAGCTGTGCCCATCTTTACTCACTACTCGAGTCTCCATGATGCTCTTGTTGAGCACAGCTGTAATATCATCTTTGGTCACTAATGCAATTCTTGCAAACATTTACATGCCTCTGTCTCCGGCCTGATGCCACCAGATCCTGAGATATTTTGCTGCTAATCTTAACTCTTCTCTCAACCAAACCCCAGTGATAGCAATGAAGTCAAACTCGCAGGTAATAACCCAACACCTAAGTTCATCCGCCTTAGCTAATACAATGCATGCATCAATGCAAATGAACTTTAGACTTCCAGTCATTTGCGTAAACTATCTGCTGCCTCCCTAGTCTTCCCCGTTGTCACTCTGACTTCATTACCTAATTAGATTAGGGTTTCAATTTCTGCTTATTTCTGTCTAATAAGCTTCTCAATTGGTTCCCATCCCCCGCCACATTAGTTTGCACCATCCGCAGGAACGTAAGCAAATGCATTCGCAAGGACATTTGTTCCAGTCCAGTCCATGTGTAGACTATGCAATTTGAAATACTCACATCTTTCGCAGAATCTGCCTTAATGTTCCAAAAATCTGGACACCTTCCTCTTGCACCATCGCTCAAGCCTCGCGTTCACTGTGGCTATTCTTTTATTGCGACTCTGATTAGCATGTGGAGCTGGTAGCTGAGATTGTGACCTCTGAGATCTTACTTTTAACTTATCTCAAAATCACTAAATTCTGCTTGTCGGACCTCATACCTTTTTTCCCTCCATTATTGGTGCTGATAAGCGTCGCAACAACTGGCTGTTCACCTTCTCACCCAGACCCAACCGCCGACCCTATCCCAGTAACAATAGCAATCCAAACAACACGCACTTCCCTGGACACTATGGGAAATTTAGCTCACTAACCTGTACTTCTATGGACTTTGGGAGGAAACCGCAGCATCCAGAGGAAATCCATACACATGCTGTGAGAATATGCAAACTCAACAAGGACAGTCACTCAACGGTGGAATTGTGCCCGGGTGTCCGGCGATGTGAGGCATCACTGCTAATGAGAGTGTCAGTTTTAGAGTTGGCTACCAGCCGGGGAACATTCAGACAAATTCTCTGTGATTTGCCCAACTGTTTGCAGTGAAGCCCAACAGTCTAAAGGAACTTAAACTAAATCAACCTGTCGGTACTTTGAGTTAACATTGAATCTGCATTGACAGGGACCTGTAAAGAAGGTGATAGTTTTCACACAGTTGCCGTGGTGCTTCCCATTTAACAGGCATTGCGGACAATAATCAGTCGTTATGGGGCACTGGAGAAATGTCAGTGTTTCTCTGGACGAAAGTGCCGGCGTCAAGATGATTGTTGATTTTTTTAAAGTTTGCGATTTCATCGGTCCCTTGTTGGTGTAATTGAAACGTTTCCTTGCAAAATTATGCATCAGGAAATGGAAAGATTTCCAGGGTCGAGTGTGTCAATGTTTATATTGGTTAACAGTTTTTTTTGCCTTAATTTACAGTAATGCCAGCTAACTTTAGCTTTGCTTAAGCAGGGTTCAGTGCAATACATCAAAATTTGCAGGGAAACCGCAAGGACAACATCGGTTTGTTTCTCAATACCACACCATTATGTCCGAATTCCGTTATTCCAGACATAATTAGTCAATATTTATACTGGTGTTTCGGAGTAAAACTGCCAGCCGCAGCTCAGAATCACACTGTACAAAGGATGACCTGCGATCCAGCAGATCTATCCGGCTAAAACAAAACTACCACCAACATTAGCCCTGGTATGTTATGCAGCATTCACCGCTCCTCCAATAACTTTAGTAGAAGCTGTGAGGATTCCCGCCTGAGCTGTCCGTATTGGCTGCGTAATCGAGACGCCTCCATCCTCTTGGTGCAGAAGACTGAGTCTCAATTCACTCTAAATGTTCTGCCTTTCACGTTATATTGATGCCCATTATTAATGACAATTTAAATTGGGGTAAAATCTGCATTCTATTAACCATACCCGTGCCGCTTCTAAAGTAATACATCATGATGAGGTCTCTCTCAACTTTTTCTTCTTCGAAGTATCTACCTAACCACATCCAACTTCAATTCAAAACTGAAAATTTCCATCATCCTTGCGATGAAGCTCCGAGGCACTCGCTCAAATGACAGTCAACGACTTCCTTCAATGTGCTAACGACAGCTACAAAGTTGTTGGGAACCCGTATCAAGGTTGGACGCTGCAAATCCAGCTCAAACATAAGATCCCTGTTCTTATAATCTCAGCCATGACTGATAAAGAGAAATGTTCTGTATGTCTTCTCAACGAACCTATTATCTTGTCGCGCTACCTTGGGGGATGTTCTGCGCTCTCTATGCTTTGTTATCATACAGTACTCCCCTGAAACTTTCCTTCTTCATAACTACACCACCCCACGTTTATGTGTATTGCATAGCATATACCATTTATCTGCTCATTTGATCAAATAATTTATCTACTCATTGTCAAGCACCTGAGACAGTTCTCCTTTTGTCGTCTACAAACTTGCTTTGCATCATGTTTCTGCTCATATTATCGAGGAGCTAAAATTCGCATACATTGGAAAACCTGTGCTTCAAACAATAATTTCCGTGACTTCACTTTCAGTAAAGTCGCTTAGGCTATATTTGGTGCAATGTGTTCAGTTAAGTCCTTAACTTTCCTTCATTGCAAAAGATCTGTATATTCACGGTTCTATACTACTGACGTCATTGCATTTGTGTATTTTTCTTCACAAGTTCTTCACTTACTTTTCGTTCGGAAAATTGACCAAATCAGTTGACAAAAATATTAGAGGCTTAAACCATACTTCACAAGCTGCTATTCTCCTTGAAGGAAAAAAAAACAATAAACAATAGCGAAATTGGTGTAACTGCGACACCTGTCTCAGGATTTGTCTGATGTAAATTTCTATAATTTAGCCATATTATATGGCTTAGTCAGATGACCCCAGGAGCACTATTTCATTTCGTAAGGATATGGGGAACAAACAAATATATAATTTGGAATACTGCGCCAACTATTTACGGTTCAGTTTGGAAGTGCAATTACTTGCATTCGGTTTTAATTTGTTTTTACTCAATCTACCATTATCGTCTCGCTTACACACAGTTATTGCATGCTTGGAGCATGGATA
This sequence comes from Chiloscyllium plagiosum, assembly GCF_004010195.1. Lineage (NCBI taxonomy): Eukaryota > Metazoa > Chordata > Chondrichthyes > Orectolobiformes > Hemiscylliidae > Chiloscyllium > Chiloscyllium plagiosum. The sequence continues at coordinate 62,850,730 of NC_057717.1, read as the reverse complement.
ATTGCAGTAGCTGTTAGTGTTTAGTTATCTCTTCCTTCTCTATGGCAACACCGTTTCATCCTGAAAGCTCCAACTATTTATCTATTTTCCATTCATCAACTCAACTAGGTGCTCGTATGGAAAATGAGTTTTGGTTTGCTCATTTTAGTTGCTGCAATTCTGTGACTATGCTCAAATCCTTTTCACCGAAACGATTCCTCACATAGTGACGTATTTGAGCTGAGTCGACAGCAGGCAAATGGCTCCATGCAATTGTTCAACTGATCTTTGTTTGTTATTCCACAACTATAGCAGGAGAGTTGCGGGATGACGTGTCGCCAGGGCACTCCAGTGTAATGCGAATGAAAGATTCAGCTCGGGGCTGCTTTTGGTTGGCAAGTGGGACCTCCAGATAGAGCTGAAAGGGGCATTATGCGAATCATGCGCATTAGTAAGTAGTTTGCTCTCGTCATTTCACCTATGGTAATGATCTCAAAAATGTGCCAACTGATTTATGTCGATTTCTTGAGACTTGCAGAGAGAGAGAGAGAGAAAGATGATTGGTGGTCATGGGTAGATGTAGCAGTCATGAAGTCGCATTAGCAATTCTGGTTGACTAACTGGATGAAATACTGTCAGGTTCATAACCCCAAAAAGATAATGAGCAACCATGGTCCACAGATTATATCTCAAGGTTTCTCGTAGTACCGAAAAATTACGTTCTAGATTTGTGAGCTCAGCTGCGGGGCATCGAGAGACAACTGACGAGGAGAAGAGAATCGTCCACCTTGAAGCAGGCCTCAACGGTTTCACAAGGGGATTGGGAGCCAGGATGCCGATTCAACAATATGGTGCATTGTAGCAGTGAATAAGACTGCAATACAGAGAGTGTGTCCTCGTGATATTATCGTTGAACTGCGAATTCAGCGACCGAGAGAATTTCCTGAGGACCCGGTTTCAAAACCTATAATAGCAGACTGTGAAGTTGAATTTCAATAAAGAAAATCTGTAAGTCAGAGTCAAAGTTCGACCAATGAACCATTGCCAATGGTTAGTAAAATACATTAAGGTTCATGGATGTCCTTTAGGGAAAGAGACCAACATCCTGATCATGTCCAGCATATACAAGAATCCTGACCGAGAGCAATATGTTTGACTCTTAGCAGCCCTCTTGCAATCAGGAACGTTGAATAAACTCTGGCCATCCAACAATGTCCACTGCCCGTGAATGGATCAAAAATAAATATACTTTCACAACACGTTCAGCCTGAACTAACTAAATGAACATAAGCATTATGTATTAACGCCTACTCTCTGTCAGGCTCCTCCAAGTCCCTAATATGAAATTGCAGTTACATGTATTCTCGCTGACTCAAATGACTGTTCCTCCATATAAACAGCACTCTTGCTACATCACAGTTAAATCATAATATCAAACGAACTTATGGTGGACAATAAAAGTTGGCCACATCAACTGAATAAATAAAATTTTGTCTTTCAGGATATGGTACTCAGCTGCCTACTAAATCCATTGATGTTGATCCAAAGAACGACAATTTGATGAATAGACCGTGGATAATTTAAATTCAGACATTTACGCCCAACCACCTTCCGACCCCTCGAGAGCACAGTCCCACAGACAAACATATGAGTTAATGTTTGCTTACGAACATTAAAGTACATAATTTCGGAGCAACTTTCTGTTCTTGACATCTGAAATTTGCTACATAATTGAATAATATCATAACTGATGTTCTTAAATTACATTTTTGCCAAAATACTCTCATTGCACGTGCTTGTTTGAAGCAAGCGGAGATAGTATTGAATCATTTCTGAAAACATCGCCTTCGATCGTTTTACCGTTTCAGGCGTTATTGGCTTTATCGAGGTGGCTCAGGACTGATGGGCTCTCTTTGACTCCGTTATTTTTCCTCTTATTCGTACATTAGTCATGAGAGCGGCGTTTCTTGGAGACAATTAAAACTTTCCACTGTATTTTAATGTTTTCCTACTGTTAAATAAACTTGACAATAAAATCAAATCAAATTTCAAGCAAGCATGCACGACAAGGATGTGCCCAATCATCAACTGCTTCTGTTCATACCGAAAGCTGTGTGAATCAGATCCATCTTTCGCTGCCTTATTAACAACTAAAGCTTCAGTTTTGTCATAAACACAGAAGAGAAAGTACAGTAACTGAAGAGGTTTCAGCAATCACAAGATTTCAAGATGCAGGACACCATTATAAAGACAGGGACAGTTGGAGTGTTCCGAAGAACGTACTATGATCGGGAGGGCTTTACATACTGTAGGATATCATGTTCCAGAGACAGAGACAGTTTCAAAACAAAATGAAGTTACAAAAATCGGCAGGGTTGGAGGTTTTTGGAGCGGGTTGACAGACACGGAGTGTTCTTAGACAGAAGGAGGATATTCCACATATAAGTAGGATTGTGGGGACTGGGGGCAGTTTTGGATATAGTGACTAAAAGAGAAACACAGAAAAGAGTGGCAGCTCTTGGTCATTTAATCATTACTCACACGGGCCTGCTGCACCATTCAATATAGTAATATCTGATCAGCTACCCGTCCCATATTCTGATATGGCAGTGACTGTTGGGATTTAGTCTTTCATAAGAGGAGGAGATGTTTCAGTGGAGGGGTGCATTCCCATTGCACCCCTCCTTGGCCAGACCCCACACTGCGATTCCAGGAGGAGATCCTCGGCCACAGGGAGAAGATCGTTGAGAAAGACCTTGGGACAGCTCTTCCAATATTTGACAATAGGGAGATTCCCCTGCAAGCGCCACTGTCGGAATTGTTCTCCTTTCTGAAGATACTTATCACGGTGACTTCTTAGAGCTGTCTTGGGATTTTCTCCTCCTTCTCGTTCAGACAAACAACAACGTGTAGCTAGAGCATCAGCACTGTGCTTAAGCATACCAATGCCTCAGCCAGACTACTGTCTGCTCCAATGCCTTGAGCTGGTGGATGGCCTTCTCTATTTGGGTGTGGGGCTGGGGCATTGCTGAGCCTGTGGTGATGTTTGGTCAATAACTCTCAGACAGATAACAGAGATCTATTTGAGTAGGCCTCTGAAGTGTGTGTTTTTTTTTTTTGTTGGCTTCTTTTTCTTTGGTAAACGTCACTCCATGCTTGGCTGGCGGTGGTGTGGGGTCTTGGGCAATTGGGTGATAAAATTAAATTTAAATGCATCATCACGTTTAGCGGTGACCACTCCAAGCACGCACAGCAATCTGAAATTCAAGTAAAGCAAATTGCATTAAAATGAGAGGAATACTTTCCAAAATAACAAAGAAAACATACGACAATGCTATACTGTAATTGCAAAATATTCAACACAATAGCATTCCATATCCACGGACAAAACTTCAGCAAATAGGACGAATCATGGATTCACTTGGGTCTTTAACGATTATATTAGATTAAAACAGGCTTCAAAGGCAGTCTCTAAAAAAACTAGCAATTCTAATGACAGAGTATTTCAGAAACTGACAAATGGCTATCAAAATGCTGAAGCAGATTTTAAAGGAAGACCAAGGTTTCTCATAGCAAGAAGAGTGTTGTAGGAAGTTGAAACATTCTTTGTCCTTAAGGAGATGATAAAGCAGTCTTGAATGTGCCGGCAGTGATGTCAGACATATGAAGAGTCTGAACGACATTATAAAGTCAGTATGAACTGATGAAGCAGGAGGAGTTCATAGATTTACAGAGGGCAATATTCCCAGAGTTGGTTCAATAGATTT
>NC_057717.1:62825373-62846484 GCF_004010195.1 Chiloscyllium plagiosum | reverse complement strand
CTGCAACTGTCTGTCAATTGTTGAGAGAGTGAATGCTGAATGTTGGGATGCACCAACTAGCATCCTCTTGTAAGATAACAATGCTACTTTTCTCAGTTAACTTCGTGACTATTGTCATTATGTGTCGTGGAAAATAAGGACTTTCCAGTTTTACGACACGGTACCTCGTGGCCAAAGCAACGGCAGATCTACTCGTGATTTTATTCGAACTGATTTGGAGAAAAGTATCTGTTCCTTTTCTGTAGTTTTCATTTTCCTGGAGTATGTAGATGTCTGAAACATTCACGGTGACCTATTATTTTCAGTAACCGACTGCTCTGTCTAGTTCACCATCGCATTCACCTTTGATCAACATGTGGCCATTGCTTGCCAGTAGCTGAAACCAAAATTTTGCACAGATAAAACAGCGGCTGTGGTTCTCGTAACAGTACCTTTGCTGAGCTGTTCAAATAACACTTCCTGGTATTGTATGTATAATAATATTAATAATACTACTAATAATAATACAATTAACTGATTCAGCCTATGTTTTGTGGTAACACATGAATGACCCTAACTGGCATTCTAGGCGGAAATTGGAATTGTTCACGACATACTCATCCCCATGTCTCATGTGCACTGATTCTGCTCCTCATCATTATCACTGTCAGGCACATTTTGTGAGCAGTACAGCACATAGGAGACTCCGGGTTCCCAGTAAGGGGGAAGAGCCCCAGAGACCCTGAAATGGAGAGTCGGAGAAAATACTTTATTTTACTGTTTGCTATTTCTGGTACTATCATCTTGTTGCGGATAGTGTTTGCAGCGACCTCAAAAACGTCAGTGGATTACTGATATGCCTGAGTTTGCATATGTGCATTTGTGCACGATAGATCTAGGTTTCTTTCTCCAACTCCTGTGTTGCTGCACAAACAGTGGGATTTGACTCAGGATACATTCAGCGGACAATTGAAGGACTCAATGAAATACCCCTTGCCTCTAAGTGCTAAAATAATTAAACAGTGCTGACATTGATAGCTTCCCAGAAATAAAACACAATAATAGATCAAACAACGATCAAATTATATCCCAACTGTTTCTTAGAAGTGCATTAATTGACACGCAAGGTAGAAATTCACCAGCGAGTTGATTCTTTCAGAAGGGTTCGATGGATGGTGCCAAGTCAAATGTATTTTATGGACTTCGTTCAATAATGACCGATGATGCTTAGTTATGAGGCGGGAGGTAGAGTGTGAGGCGTTGGGGTGGATTTTTGGTGGTGTCAGAGAAGGAGTTGACTCTAACGAAACAAGAAAATAAACTTTGTTATTTTAAAAACCGGTCAAATTATAGTCGAGGATGTTTGCGCATTCTGAGAGAACATACAGTTGGGCATATTTCTGGACATGTGCTAATACATCACAGAAGATTTTGGGAAGTTAGGGAAGAAATTGCGTGGTCTCTCAGACAGGCATTTGTAACATCGATAATCATAGATGAAGTTGCTGATACTGAAATGTGGATAATGTACCTTTATTTAACCAAGGGTGTGAGGATAAACCGTGGAAATATTAACCCGTAAGTCTGACTTCGGCTGTGGGTGAATTGCTGACAGTGATTATAAAATAAAATATTTATTTACCGTTAGAGAAGATAGATTCATTAGGAACAGTTATCTTGTTTTTGTGCTCTTAAAATCAGGTCTCACAATCTTCAAATGGTGGCTTTTTGGGTACAAAGATATGTCATGCGCAGGTAGCCATTCTGAATGTTGGCATTGCATCCCATAGATGGAACGTACAGCTGCCATTGAACAAGAATGTCTGAGGGATTGGATAGCGATTCTGCCGACTGATACTGCACTACCCAAGATGGTAGGGAATGACACGTGAATTGATTCCTGTATGTTATTTGTCTGTTCGTCTGTCTGTCTGTCTGTCTTTCTGTCTGTCTGTATGTATATCTATCTATCTATCTATCTATCTATCTATCTATCTATCTATCTATCTATCTATCTATCTATCTATCTATCTATCTATCTATCTATCTATCCATCTATCCGTCTCTCAGTCTGTTTGACTGTCGGTCTATCGATTCTTTGTCTGCCTACCTTTCCGTGTATTTATTTATTTATCCAGTTGCAAATAAATTGATTTTTTATTGGAGCACTGTACACAAATACGGATTTGAAGTCAGAGAGTGTAAATACTCAGAAGGAGATTTGAGCAGATTTCCACAGTACTTAGATGGTGCCGTGGTTTAAAAGGTATAATCTTTACCTGTCAAGCTATTATGTGCAGAAGCATGAATGTAGGTTTAAGCTGTACATTACTTTAGTTCGTGTCAGGAGAGTGATAGGAACAGCAAGAAAATCATGCTTGGCATGTCTATTGGAGTTCTATGAAAATCCAGCTGGTACTTCTCAGAAGAGGTGGACGCGTGGGCGTGGGTAACTTGACCTTTCAGATGTCTTTCGAATCGGATCACACTAAAAGGTTGTGTTTTAAATTGAAGTGAATGTGATCATGGAAACATTCTGTTATCAATGGAGATAGGTTAACAGATAGGATACAGAGAGGATAAGTGCAAAGCTCGATTTCCCAGTGCTTCCCCGTGACGAATAGGGTACTGCAGAGATCAGAACTTGGACCTCAGTTATACACAACATGTCAGAGATGTAGAGGTGGAAAATAAACATAATATCTCCGCATTTGCGTATAGCATTACACTGGGTGGGAGCGCCAGCTTGCGGGGGCTGGGGGCATGCAGAAATTCGTAATTATGATTTGGACATGCCATGACAGTGGACATATCGATTGTAGATGCAGTTTGTTGAAATGGATGGGAGAGCATCTGCTTTGGGAACAGAAACAAGAAGGGAGACTATTATCTGAATGGTTATGGGTTGGAACAGTCGTGGAGTCCCAACAAGACCTTCACCGCAATTCACTTGCTGAAAGGGTTTGGACCATAAAATTCAGGACCTCTGGGTAGTAACCTCAGAAATACTGTCTTTGCCGTGATTCTCATCATTTAGGTAAAGGGACGCCAACGAGTTAAACGCCAAAATTGCAGGATTGTTCAAAAGGAGGGCTTACAATTCTTGGGCCTTTTCGAATCGCTTTTGGGAATGATAAATCTCTTCAGAACAGATGGTGTCGCCTCAGCCGAAATTGAATTCTGCTGATGACTGAGAGATTAAAAAGCGTAAATAGGGTTAGTGCAAACTTATTACTGTTTATATCCCCCTTCACCTTTTCATCACTCACCTTAAAAGCGTGATCTCTCGTTATTGAATCCTTAACCCTGGAAAAAAAGCTTATCCCTATCTACCCTGTCTTTGCTTTTCATGGTTTTGTAAACCTCAATCAGGTCCCCCTCAATCTTCTTTCTTTTCTAGTCAATACAAACCTAACCTACGCAATCTCTCTTCTTAGCTTGCACCTTCCATATCACACAAATTCCTCGCATACCTTCTCTGCACTCTCTCCAAAGCGTCCACATACTTTTCGTAATGTGGCGACCAGAACTGCAAACAATATTCTAAATGCGAACGAACTAATGTCTTGTACAAGTTTTACATGACCTGCCAACTCTTATACTCAATACGCTATCCATGCAAGGCAAAAATTCCATATGCCTTCTTGACCACACGATCCACCTGTGCAGCAACCTTCAGGGTGCAATGGACCTGCCCTCCCAGATCTCTCTGCTCATCAAGTCTTCCAAAGGCTCTTCCGTTCATTGTATAATTTGCTCTAGAATTAGACTTACCTAAATGCATCACCTCAAATTTGTCTGGATTGAACTCCATTTGCCATTTTTCCGTCCGACTTTCCAGTCGTTCTATATTCTTCTGCATTCTTTGGCAATCCCTTATGATTTCTGCTATTCCACCAATCTCAATTTCATCTGCAAACTTTCTGATCATACCAATACTGTCCATTTGCAGGTCATCTGTGGATATCACAAACAACATTGGCTCCAACACTGATCCCTGTGGAACACGACTGGTCACCTTTCTCCATTTCGAGAAACTCCCTTCGAATATACCTCTCTGTCTCCTGTTCCTCAAACAGTTCTTTATCCACCTATCCAGACCAAGCTGCACAACATGGGACTACACTTTCTCTGTGGGTTTACCACGGGGGACCTTATCAAACGCCTTACTAAAATACATTAATATGACATCTACAGCTCTTCCTTCATCTATCAGCTTTGTCATTTCCTCAAAGAAATCTATTAAGTTGTTAAAGCACGGTCTCCCCCGCACAAAACAATGTTGCCTGTCACGAATCAGCCCATTCTTTTCTAAATATAAATAGATTCGATCCTTCAGTACCTTCTCCAGAAACTTCCCGCAAACTGACATCAGGCTCACTTGCCTGTAGTTACCAGGAATATCCCTACTAGACTTCTTGTACAGGAGGACAACATAAGAAACCTTCCAGTCCTCTAGCACCTCACCTGTGTAAAAGGGTGCCACAAAGGTATCTGTCAGGTCCCAGCTATTTCCTCTCTCGGCAACCTTGGATAGATCCCATCCGGTCCTGAAGATTTGTCCATCTTAATAACCTCCAGCTTACCAAACACATCCTCCCTACTTATTTCAACAACATAAGTTGATGCACCACAACCAAATGTTTGCTTTACATTGGGCAAAAACGTTAAAAGAAAAGTGGGATTAAATTGTAGACATGTATACAGAGCATTGAGAAGAGAATTGGTGAACTACAAACCGAAATTACACCGAGGGAAGTGACATAGTAACACAGAACGAAATGTCGTTGGAGCCAAAACAGCACCAGATTGCTAATGTCCCCGTCATATGTCTTCCAGTAGAATCAATACGGGTAACAATGCAGGTGGTATATGGCACACTTTGCTAAAAACGTAGTGCCATTGCCCATAATTCGACTCTATCCAGTTGGAAGTAGGAAACAGGAACGGAACGTCATCTTATTGGCTAATTAGTATAAAACACCAAATAATACGGACCACGTAGAAGAGACAATTTTTCATTAGATAATGCATACCTGCAGGAGCGGTACTCTTCTGCGTGGTGTTTGGTATGATTGTTGTTCTTAGAGTTTTCTATTATCCTCGGGGAGACGGGTGAAATTCTGTAAAGTGCACGGGAGAACTTTTTAGAACACTGCATTTCTTGCCCTGCAAGGAGGAAGCTGTGCGGTATGTGGTCCTACAAATTGAGGCAGGGCATGTGCAAAACATCATGGTGGAAAATAATTTGGGAAATAGCGATCACAACCTAATAATTTTCGATATTCAGTTTGAAATACATAAACATCACTCACTGATTTAGATCCCAACCGGAAAATGAATCATTTTATGAACGTAAAATCTTAATTGGAGCACGTTGATTGTAAACGCACTTGTGGATAAAGCAGTGGATAGGAAATGGGAGAATGTTGAAATGTACATGATGAGGGTGACTACCTGCTATACTCCCAACAGTAATAAACTCAAGGCATCCAAAACTGCAGTTATCTGCATCACTAAGGATACTGAGGCGAACATCAGGACATGGGTAAGTGGAATATACTGCATATCATGACCATAGTAGTTATCAGAATGAGGAGGAGCATCTCAAGTGGAAAAGAGAGGAGCATGCTCGAAGTTGGAAGGTTAAGATGGTGCATAAGGAAAGGATGGCGAGCTACCATATAGAAGTGGCAAAATGTTCTTCAAATATGTTAATCATATTGGATTCATCAGGAACAAGTGGGATAAGCTGTTCACTGAAGCAAAGGTTATGGTGGAGGTACAAAGTGTTTGCATTGTATTTGGCTTGATGTACATAGAAACCGATGACAATGGTCTCATTGAAAATGTGGGTGTTGAGTACCTGACATGTCTGTTCACAAATAAAACGAATTTAGTGCTTATACGACCGGCAGGAACCTAGTCAGGAATTCGTCACTCCCGGATGAAGTGCAGCACAATTACAGGGAGAGGTCGAGGAGCAAATGATAAAAATTTTCAGGGAAATGTTTCAGACGTCTCAGAACACAGGAGTAACAACAAAATCTTCGAGGATTGCAAATGTGACAACATTTTCTTTCTGAAAGAGACGACTAACCATTTACATTGCAGTCCTAAATGTAGGAAAACTGACAGAGAAATTCATGCGGGGAAGATATATATTGGAAAATGGTAAGTTAATACTAGACAGTAGACATGGCTTTGTCAAGAGCAAGTCGTGCCTAAAAAAATATTTTGAGTCCACGAGGATGTAATGGAGGCATTGGATGGGGTAGTTCTGTGAATGCTGTATATTTGGGCTTTCAGAAGACTTTTGATTGAAGTGTGACATGACATGCTGATTAGTACATTAAACAAATTTGAGATTGATAGATCGTTGGCAACATACAACATTCACTGTTATTTGTGGAATGCAATTCCGATCATTTATCATCTTGCGTGCATAATAGTGATTCCCACAATCTCCCTAGAATGGTTTTGTCCGAACCCTCAGACCTCGTCTCCAACTTCTTAAATCACTATCATGTGGACATACTCCCTTTAAATACCCTGCCTTTTCCTAACAATGTCTTCAAGATTTACAGCACAACTGAACACAAAACAACTTGCTAAATTCGCAGGAAAGCTTGGCACAATTCCGATCTGTTTTCCGAAAGACCTGATGCATGCAGTTCAGGAGACATTGTCGTCAATCTATGCTGCACTATTCCAACGCCTCCGAGTATGGTATCATTGAGGAAGTATTCAGATGGGTGCTTACAATACCAAGGATGTGGGCCACTGACAGGAATATGGGATTTGAAGACTTGGATGGCTCGTACCGACCTAAAAATATGCGTGTCTCATACTCCCGAAAAAATCGCTATATCCTTCACAATGTGTGCTGACCAGATTTGATCACAGTACTCAAAGCGGGAAGTTCTCAAACTTTTTATTACGTGGCACAGGAGACATTTGAGCTGATGAGACAACTGGAGATAGGCAGGGGTGACCTGGTGGGGATTCCTGAAAGGTGGTGTCAGGAAGACCTGGTGCGAGTTAAATATCCAATTGAATGCAACATTCTGAGAAAATAGGCAAGAAGGAGCAGGAGCTGGAATTATTTTACGAGTTAAGAATGTCATGAAGTCTGTATTGAGAACTGATATTTGCACAAGGGTCAATTTTTTTTTCTGTCTGTGTGGAAGTGAAAAGCAAGAGAAGAAGCTACATTCAAGAAGTAATTGACAGGATCCCGAGCAGTACTTCCGAATTAGGTCATATCATAAACCAGGAGAAAAGGAAGGTTTTGTGAGAAAGGCGCAATGAGTTAATGCATGATTTGAATATATGTATTTATTAGAATAGTTCACTTCATAAGGGTGGCCTCGAAGTAACGTTGAATGAGTGTAAGGTGCATCATTTCTTAAGAACTTGTTCGACTCCAGGGACGCTCATTGTCTCACTGGAGGCTTTCACGTCATGCTTCAAAAATCTTAATTGCCATTCTGGAGTATTGACAACTCATATTAATAAAGCATCCACTTCACTGTTTGGTCTTGTGGAGCAAATCGGGAAATTTAAGTGTGCAGAGAGGGACACTTCGAAATCTGAGTGTAATAAGTTGTAACGTTATATCATTCAATAATCCCGAATGCCAGAGACTGAATTGTCAATGAAGCAATCGGAATTTACATTGGAATACGAAAACAACAATTGGAGGATATAACAACAATTGGAATCAGATAAGGATGGATATGACTGCGATAACAAGAAGTCAGAACGCGACAGCAATCTATAGGAGTTTGCAGCTTGCGCTTTACAGTATTTCCACAAGTTATGGCAAACTACCGATTCGTTGGCAGATCTATTGCAGACTTCGGATTATCCAAGCAGGCTATTATCCACTGCTCGCTGTTATTGGTGTCCCTGGTGAGTCACTCTATCGAACTACTTCCTTTGATGAACAGGTGATATGTGTTTGCCCACAAAAGAAAAAAAAATGCCCAGCCACAATCCAGTGATTCCAATTCTGGATTTAATGTTATTCATGATTTGCAGACTCAACTTTGCTCATCAATCTATGCCCAAAGATAAACCCTCAAACCACGAGATGTTTTCTGAACATATCCAGACATTCTTATTAAAACCGCTCAGAGATGTTATAACTTTCCACATGAGGAAGTGGGACTTGCACGCAGTTGTCCTGCCTGAACTGGCGGGATACAAGTATTACACCATTCCCATTTGGGAAGGTATTGTATTTTTACAAGTTGCTTTGCCCACTCAATTTTCATTCCAATGCATGCCTGCCCAAAGCGGATTTTTAGCTACTATTCGTTTATCTCAGGCGCCATGGATGTCGGGGATTTTCCCAGCATATGTCACGGATCACTCATTCGGTGTGGTACAAGACTGGTGCTCTTGATTCTGTCTCATATATTCTGAAGTCGTCTCCACAGCATCGAAACAATAATTCTGCATTCACTCCCCAGAAATTTCTAGACCACATCATCAATGTCCTTTCTTCATCAATGCCCATTTTTGTTCCACCTCTTTCATCTGCCACAAAATAAATGTGAGCAAAACGTTTCGGTCCCCTGTAATATCAGACATAATCATACCGATCTCTCACACCTATAGGTGTGCATGCCTTCTTTGGTTCATTTTCAATGAAAATGTTGCACATAGACAAAAAAAATCTTTCATTTTAAAATGAAGCCCATATGTTGTTGAAAAGTCGATCAATGAGAATAGCTTCCATTTAATCGTGGCATTGTATTCAATACCAGGTATGACTTCATCACATTTAAAAAATGTGTTGCTGGAAAAGCGGAGCAGGTCAGGCAGCATCAAAAGAGCAGGAGAATCGACGTTTCAGACATAAGCCCTTCTTCAGGAATCAGGCTTATGCCCGAAACGTCGATTCTCCTGCTCCTTTGATGCTGCCTGATCTGCCACGCTTTTCCAGCAATGTATTTTAAGCACTGATCTCCAGCATCTGCAGTCCTCACTTTCTCCTCGTTGACTTCATCGCATTGACCACTTGAATTCCTCTGCAACATTTTCAAGTACCAGAGGTTAAGAAATCCTTCTGCATAGTCGAAAAAATCAATTTAAGGCTACGTCCTGTTGTGTCGCCTTTGTACCCGCTGCTGGATATTCACATACTTCCTTAAGTGTGGTATCCAGAAGAGTGCACAGATCTCCTGCTACAGCCAAACAAAAATTCTGTACAGCTCTATTGCGATCTTCCTACTGTTGCAATCTGCAGCACTTCTGATAAAACTAAATTTCCCTTGTGCCTTCTTAACGTCACTGTTAACCTGTCATACCACGTTCATGGATCTGTGAACAAGCACTCTAAGGTACCTGTGTTCATCGGAGCAAAAGTGTATTGTCTTTCAGTTAATTTTCCCCTTCTTATTTCTTCTTCGAACGTGCAAGACAGTAGAGGTATGGACGAGATTAAACTCCTAAAAATATTTTTCTAACAGCCTAGACCCATATTTCCTTTATTTTATAGAGAGAAGTGAAGTGTATATTCCTCGTGTCATTCACCTGATAAACCATTCAGCTTTAAGGAAAACAGAATTTATTTCAACAACACAGTTGAACTTCGATCAAAGGAAAGCCGAAATTAGAATAAGGTAACTACTGGAAAACTTAACCGACCCGCTGCGGTAAATACTACTAAGTAGCTCTTCCAGTACAGTAAAATCCAATAAACACTTCCTTCGGTAAACGGTAAATTTGGACACAGATTCTTACAAGTGGGAGGGAGCAGCATATAGAAAGAGATCTGTGAAGAAAGTCAGATGAATTCTTTACTGAAGCTTGCAACTCCCTTGGACTGACACATTGTGTGACTGCTACTGTTAAAACAAAACCGATAAATCTTAAACTAGGACAATTGGTATTTTGCATTGGTATTTTGACATTTCTACGCTTCTGACTTTATGACCTCTGTTCAAATAAAAGAAAGACAAATTAACCTATTTAAAGCGACAGCGTAGCCACAGAATACACGTGAGAGTAAATTCCACTTGCTGCTGATCTGCCCATCTGAAATATTGTTTCTGTCTCTTCACTGACCAGTAACCAGGCATTTTTGATTTTTTAACAGTGAAACGTTTATGTACCAAAACATGTAATGAAAGAAAGTTTTAAAATGTCTCGAAATTATACTCCAACAATTAGAGTATTTAGTCTGATTTAAAAAAAGGAATGCATGCTGTTTTCCAACAGAGAACATAATTCTAAATAAAGACTTCTCATACTCATTTTTTTCAATGCTTCAAAAGACACCTTGACATGTTTCAACATCTCAGGATGCTCAGCCATAGTTAATGCAATTCGCACTTACAATTTCTCTGTTCATTCCCTCCATCACAGCTAACATTCTGACGATTGTGATACTGAGTCAGAACAAGTGTGGTCTGTCCAAATGCGTCACACGATATATGGCTGCCATGGCAATGATGGACCTTCTTGTCATTCTCTTTGACTTGTTACTAAGACACATTCTGTTTATCTTTAGAGAGCATTTCCTTTTCATAAAGACTATTCCCATGTGCAATATACATGCTGTACTGCTTCATGCAGCCACAGATACATATGTCTGGTTTACTGTCGTTTTCACATTTGACCGATTTGTCACCATCTGCTCTCGAAAGTGGAGGAGAAAATATTGTAGCGGGGAGACAGCAGATGTGGTTCTTGGATCAACTGCAGTCCTATGTTTTTTAAAAAAACGTCAGTTGGTATTTCATGTTAACAGGTTTCTATAAAATGTGGAGCAACCCCTGGTTTTGTATTATGGCACAGGAAGTTCAATTGTCTCTGGTCTGGACAGCAATCGGGTTTTTGCAACACATTCTCTCATTGGTGCTTCCATTTGTGCTAATTCTGCTGCTCAATATTTTCACTGTCAAACAGGTTTTAATCAGCAGCCGTGCTCGCAATAGGCTGCAGGCTCATCGAGCTTGTAAGTCTCACAGGGATTCAGAGACAGAGAGCCGAAGACAATCCGTTATTTTCCTATTTTTAATTTCAGGAAATTTTGTCCTCTCACGTGCATCACTCATGATATTTTGTTTGTGGAGACGAATTTATAACTTGGGTTATAAGACTGTAGAAATTCCTTACTTTGTACTTGAACTGAGCTTCATGTTGCAAATATCAGGCTGCTGTACAAACACTTGCACTTATGCTGTTATTCAATCAAAGTTCAGAGAAGAGTTGAAGAAAATCCTGAAATATCCCTTCACTTCAATTTCACAATTCACTAAACGGTGCAAATTACTGAAGCACTGAGAGGAAAGAGGGTCTCTTCTTTTCAGTGCATTTCATAGTCTGTCACATTGAATAAGAAGATGTTGAATTCTCCACATGAAAAAGCGTACTTGAGAGGACCTGATTCATCGGAAGGGGGTGTCAGTGCGATGCAACCTTATTATGTTTTGAGGCCTGTTTCCAGGGTGATGGTAATCCTGTTTGAGTTTCGTCCACTGTCATGTTCTTGATTACTGACAGCACAGTGAGTGACGAGGTTTGCCGTTATCTCTCTGTGACTATTCCTAAAACACGATGTGCCAATAGATTTAGAATGAGCCAAATGGGTTAGCATCAGCTGTGACCGTGCATTCTACTAGTCTGCTTTCGAACAGTACAACCACAAATGTTAACTGAAGAATGGAATTGCGGAGGCAACCCATCGATTGTTCTTCCCCAAGTTTGCTCTGTATATCTGTACATTTAAGTTAATGATTAAATTTGGCTTCTAAGTCTTGATTTAACTTACAATGCTGATGTTCTCCAGACATAAGCCCTTCTTCAGGAATCAGGCTTATGCCCGAAACGTCGATTCTCCTGCTCCTTTGATGCTGCCTGATCTGCCACGCTTTTCCAGCAACGTATTTTAAGCACTCATCTCCAGCATCTGCAGTCCTCACGTTCTCCTAGTTGACTTCATCACATTGACCACTTGAATTCCTCTGCAACATTTTCAAGTACCAGAGGTTAAGAAGTCCTTCTTCATAGTCGAAAAAATCAATTTAAGGCTACGTCCTGTTGTGTCGCCTTTGTATCCGCTGCTGGATATTCACATACTTCCTTAAGTGTGGTATCCAGAAGAGTGCACAGATCTCCTGCTACAGCCAAACCAAAATTCTGTACAGCTCTATTGCAATGTTCCTACTCTTGCAATCTGCAGCACTTCTGATAAAACTAAATTTCCCTTGTGCCTTCTTAATGTCACTGTTAACCTATCATACCACGTTCATGGATCTGTGAACAAGCACTCTAAGATACCTGTGTTCATCGGACCAAAAGTGTATTGTCTTTCAGTTAATTTTCCCCTTCTTATTTCTTCTTCGAACGTGCAAGACAGTAGTGGTATGGACGAGATCAAACTCCTAAAAGTATTTTTCTAACAGCCTAGACACAAATTCCCTTTATTTTATAGAGAGAAGTGAAGTGTATATTCCTGGTGTCATTCACCTGATAAACCATTCAGCTTTAAGAAAAACAGAATTTATTTAAACAACACAGTTGAACTTCGATCAAAGGAAAGCCGAAATTAGAATAACGTAACTACTGGAAAACTTAACTGACCCGCTGCGGTAAATACTACTAAGTAGCTCTTCCAGTTCAGTAAAATCCAATAAAGAGTTCCTTCGGTAAACGTTAAATTTGGACACAGATTCTTACAAGTGGGAAGGAGCAGCATAAAGAAAGAGATCTGTGAAGAAAGTCAGATGAATTCTTGACTGAAGCTTGCAACTCCCTTGGACTGACACATTGTGTGACTGCTACTGTTAAAACAAAACCGATAAATCTTAAACTAGCACAATTGGTCAGTCCTCTTGCATTGGTATTTTGACATTTCTACGCTTCTTACTTTATGACCTCTGTTCAAATAAAAGAAAGACAAATTAACCTATTTAAAGCGACAGCGTAGCCACAGAATACACGTGAGAGTAAATTCCACTTGCTGCTGATCTGCCCATATGAAATATTGTTTCTGTCTCTTCACTGACCAGTAACCAGGCATTTTTGATTTTTTTAACAATGAAACGTTTATGTACCAAAACATGTAATGAAAGAAAGTTTTAAAATGTCTCGAAATTATACTCCAACAATTAGAGTATTTAGTCTGATTTAAAAAAAGGAATGCATGCTGTTTTCCAACAGAGAACATAATTCTAAATAAAGACCTCTCATATTCATTTTTTTCAATGCTTCAAACGACACCATGACATGTTTCAACATCTCAGGATGCTCAGCCATAGTTAATGCAATTCGCACTTACAATTTCTCTGTTCATTCCCTCCATCACAGCTAACATTCTGACGATTGTGATACTGAGTCAGAACAAGTGTGGTCTGTCCAAATGCGTCACACGATATATGGCTGCCATGGCAATGATGGACCTTCTTGTCATTCTCTTTGACTTGTTACTAAGACACATTCTGTTTATCTTTAGAGAGCATTTCCTTTTCATAAAGACTATTCCCATGTGCAATATACATGCTGTACTGCTTCATGCAGCCACAGATACATCTGTCTGGTTTACTGTCGTTTTCATATTTGACCGATTTGTCACCATCTGCTCTAGAAAGTGGAGGAGAAAATATTGTAGCGGGGAGACAGCAGATGTGGTTCTTGGATCAACTGCAGTCCTATGTTGTTTAAAAAACGTCAGTTGGTATTTCATGTTAACAGGTTTCTATAAAATGTGGAGCAACCCCTGGTTTTGTATTATGGCACAGGAAGTTCAATTGTCTCTGGTCTGGACAGCAATCGGGTTTTTGCAACACATTCTCTCATTGGTGCTTCCATTTGTGCTAATTCTGCTGCTCAATATTTTCACTGTCAAACAGGTTTTAATCAGCAGCCGTGCTCGCAATAGGCTGCAGGCTCATCGAGCTTGTAAGTCTCACAGGGATTCAGAGACAGAGAGCCGAAGACAATCCGTTATTTTCCTATTTTTAATTTCAGGAAATTTTGTCCTCTTACGCACATTATTCATGATATTTTGTTTGTGGAGGCGAATTTATAACTTAGGCTATAAGACTGTATATATTCCTTACTTTGCACTTGAACTGAGCTTCATGTTGCAAATGTCAGCCTGCTGTACAAACACTTTCACTTATGCTGTTATTCAATCAAAGTTCAGAGAAGAGTTGAAGAAAATGCTAAAATATCCCTTAACTTCAATTTTACAATTCACTGAACGATGCAAATTAATGAAGCACTGAGAGGAAAGAAGGTCTCTTCATTTCAGTGTATTTCATAGTCTGTCACATTGAATAGGAAGATGTTGTGTTCTCCACATGGTAAAGCGTACTTGAGAGGACCTTCTTCATCGGAAGTGGGTGCCATTTTGGGTTGACATTGCGATGGCGACCATATTATATTTTGAGGGCTGTTTCCATGGGGATGGTAATTCTGTTTGAGTTTCGTTCACTGTATTATTCTTGATTATTGACAGCACAGTGAGTGACGAGGTGTTCCGTTATCTCTCTGTGACCATTCCCAAAACAAGATGGGCCAAGGGATTTAGAATGAGTCCAATGGGCTAGCATCAGCTGTGGCCATGCATTCCTACTAGTCTGCTTTCGAACAGTGCAACCACAAATGTTAACTGAAGGACGGAATGGAAGTTGCAACCCATCGATTGTTCTTCCCCAATTTTGCTCTGTATATCCGTACATTTAAGTTATTGATTAAATGTGAATTCTAAGCCTTGATTTAACATACAATGCTAATCAGGAATACAGGCAGACTTGCTGAAAGGTGGAGAGATCAATTTAGATAGAGGGCTTTTCCTTCTCTGTGGCATCTACCCGTCTCTTTCCAGCCGTCTCACGTATTGGTCAGGTAGTCTCTTAAACCTATTCATGTCAACGCTTCTCTCACTTCATATCGCAACAAATTCAGGACAGTTATCACCTTGTATTTTGAAGGAAAAAATAAAATAGACTATCTCACAGCCGCTTTCGAATTATCCACTTTTACCTGAAAACTATGTTCTGTTATAATTGGCACATCTACCCAGGGATAAATAACGACGACTATCCATTAAATTCCTGTCGCTCAGACATTTGCAAACCCCTATCATTCTTCGAAATTCCACGTGAAAACAAGCCACATGTGGCTAATCTCTTCCCATACCTAATGCCATTAAAAGCAGGCTACATCCTCGTTTACAGTTTCCAAATCCTCCATATGATTTTGGTTCCATAACGAAGAGAACCGCCGACCATATTCCTAAAATGGCTCGCATAAAGTTCCATACATGACCATCATAACTTATCAATAACCCTGCACTTTCCTCTTGCATTTGATCTTCCAAAATGCATAGTATGACAATTGTACAGATAAAACTGCATTTGCAATTTCTCCCACAATTATACAGTCTGTTGCAGACAGTATGTATCCTGAGGCAATTGCTCTCACTGCCCATGTTCCCCATACAGTTGTACCGTCAAGTCTCCAGTCAGACGCTCACGTTTCTTCCAATAGTCGTTGCAATCTATGGCGAAGCCAGGCCTGCACATTTCTTACAACCAAGGTGCAGATCTCGCATAACTTCACATTTCGTTTCAGCCTGGCATGAGTAAAATTATGAATGGACTTGTGAAATTCCATACAGACAACATGATTATTTATTCATCCTTTGTCACTTCTTCAAAACCTCTATCAAGTGTGTGAGCTGAAACTTCTCGGCAAAAAGCCATGCCGTCTCTCGTTACTGACTTAATTCTTCCCAAAGTATGATCAACCCCGTCCTTCAGTATCTGCTGCAATAATTTGCCGACCAATTGCAGTAGGTTCCCAGGACGTAATGCCCCGGATTATCCCCATTACATTTGTTTAACAAAGATAGAGCGTTGGCTCTTCTCCAATTATCTAATCATTTTGATTTGATTTCTTCTGGATGGTGTCAAGCCATATTTGTCGTGGAATGCACCAATGCACTGTTAAAGTGTGCCTTGTGGAGGGTGAACTCGCTTTGATGAATCAGAATATGACTTGCTCGTCGCAGATTTCCGAACATCAGTCTTGTTCTTGCAGCCACCTTTTTAATGTGGAGAGCCCAGTTCATTTTCTGCACTATAATAACCCCCAGCATGTTGGTACTGGGAAAATTCAGCAATAGAAGCACGACTGAACAGTGATACCATTTTAAAAGTCTTACCCTGTTTTCATATACATCCCACAGAATGGGTCACACTCGCTGATAGTATATTTGGAAATAATTTTCACTGCTATTTCCATTTCTCCCGTTTTCGTAGTGGGACTATTTTGATATAACTCTTAATTTTAAGTTAGATCATCCTGCATTAAAACATTGTTTGCACTTACCTGAATTAAACTAAAACTAAAAATCAAAAGTATCCTTATTTTAAAATTGAATCAATGATATGCTCACATTGTTGATACAAACCTCCGATATGCATGCTTTTTTACTCTGATGGAATTAAATACTATCTAGTTTGCTCATGCCCTTGATCCAAACTTCCTTCCAGTTAAAATGTGAACACCTTGAAGATTCAACTTTATTTCCTGAAGTAGAGGCTGGATTTGTTCTGTGGAAATAATGTCTTTGTTAGTTTGAATTGAAAGTGAGAAAGATTTTGGATTCTGGCTGTCCATCTGTGGTTGTAAGAACAGACTTGAACGAACACAAAATTGAAATGAGTTCTCAAAGTGATGAGGAGAGTAAGAGGCAAATAATTCAAAACTGGATTCAACTGAAACTTCGTGTTTCATGTAGAGACTGTCGAATTCAATGTACACGTGGATAAATGCTTTCATGGTAAAGGTTCGCAGGTTGAGTAAGTCACAGTCATAGTAATTCGATTTGAGGTTCTATACATGCGATATGGTTGGACATTTTCAAATATCGGCAGCGATTAAGCCTTAAGGTAGCTTTCAATTGGCTTATTGAAAGTTAAAGTCACAGTGCAGCAAGTATATGTTTGTTTATTTGTTGGTTTATCCACAAAAAATCTCTTCTTGAAAATTTCAAATTGAATATATTCGTGGTTCCGGTCAAACATCGTTGTTATATGGAAGAATAAAGTAAAATATCATGATGTGTTATGTTTTTACAACATGACTGACGCTTTAATTGTGAATAAGGCAGCCAAAGTTGGATGTGATCCATCCAGCTGACGGAATAAATAGAAGCAGTTGGTGATTGCACACATACTTGCCTTGCATACTTGTTTAAAATTTGATTTCATTTTGTTGTCAAGTTTATTTTACAGTAGGAAAATATTAAAATACAGTGAAAAGCTTTCATTGTCGCCAAGAAATGCCGTTATTCACCTGCACCTCCACACACATCATTTACTGTATCCACTGCACCAGGTGTGGTCTCCTCTTCATTGGGGAGACAAGTGCGCCTACTTGTGGAACGTTTCAGGGAACACCTCTGTGATTCTCGCACCAACCAAACCAACCACCCCGTGGCTGAACACTTTAACTCCTTCTCCCACTCCGCCAAGGACATGCAGTTCCTTGACCTCCTCCATCGCCAGACCCTGGCCACACGACCCCAGGAGGAAGAGAGCCTCAGCTTCCGCCGAGAGACCCTCCAACTACATGGGATGAATGTAGATTTCTCCAGCTTCGTCATTTCCCCTCCCCCACCTTATCTCAGTCCCAGTTCCCACGTGGTTCCGGTCAAACATCCCTGTTACATGGAAGAATAAAGTAAAATATCATGATGTGTTATGTGTTTTTAACATGACTGACGCTTTAGTTGTAAATAAGGCAGCCAAAGTTGGATGTGATCCACCCATCTGACGGTATAAATAGAAGCAGTTGGTGATTGCACACATACTTGCCTTGCATACTTGTTTGAAATTTGATTTCATTTTGTTGTCAAGTTTATTTTACAGTAGCAAAATATTAAAATACAGTGAAAAGCTTTCATTGTCGCCAAGAAATGCCGTTATTCACCTGCACCTCCACACACATCATTTACTGTATCCACTGCACCAGGTGTGGTCTCCTCTTAATTGTGGAGACAAGTGCGCCTACTTGTGGAACTTTTCAGGGAACACCTCTGTGATTCTCGCACCAACCAAACCAACCACCCCGTGGCTGAACACTTTAACTCCTTCTCCCACTCCGCCAAGGACATGCAGTTCCTTGACCTCCTCCATCGCCAGACCCTGGCCACACGACCCCAGGAGGAAGAGAGCCTCAGCTTCCGCCGAGAGACCCTCCAACTACATGGGATGAATGTAGATTTCTCCAGCTTCGTCATTTCCCCTCCCCCACCTTATCTCAGTCCCAGTACCCAGATTCAGCACCGCCCTCTTGACCTGCAATCTTCTTCCCGATCTCTCCGCCCCCATCGCCTCTCCGGCCTATCACCCTCACCTCCTTTCACCTATCGTGTTTCCAGCACTCCTCCCCCAAATTCCCTCCCCGCTATCTTTTATCTCAGCCCGCGTGGAACACCAGCCTCATGGCTGAAGACCGGATGATGCCCGAACCATCGATTCTCCTGCTCCTCTGATGCTGCCTGGCCTGCTGTGTTTTTCCAGCACCACATTTTTCAACTCTGGTCTCCAACATCTGCAGTCCTAATGTAAGAATAATGGGAGGAATAACGGAGTCAAAGAGATCCTATCAGTCCTAAGCCACCTCGATACCGCCAATTACACCGGAAACGGTGAAACGATTGAAAGCGATGTTTTCAGAAATGATTCAATATTATCTCCGCTTGCTCCAAACAAGCACTTGCAATGCGATTATTTTGGCAAGAATGTAATTTAATAACATCAGTTATGATATTATTCAATTATCTAGCAAATTTCAGATGTCAAGAGCAGAAAGTTGCTCCGAAATTATGTAGTTTGATGTTCATAAGCAAACATTGACTCATATGTTTGTCTGTGGGACTGTGGTCTCTTGGGGTCGGAAGATGGTTGGGCGTTGATGTCTGAAATTAAATTGTCCACGGTCTACTCATCAAATTGTCGTTCTTTGGATCAGCATCAATGGATTTACCAGGCAACTGAGAGCCATATCCGGAAAGATAAAATTTAAATTATTCTGTTGATATGGCCAACATTTATTGTCCACCATAAGTTCGTTTGATGTTATGATTTAACTGTAATGCAGCATGAGTGCTGTTTATATGGAGGAATATACATAATGCATGATGCTCCTTTCATCTCTGTCTGGAGGTCCCATTTGCCAACCAAAAGCAGCCCCGAGCTGTCTCTTTCATTCGCATCACACTGGACTGCCCTGGATACACGTCTTCCTGCACCTCTCCTGCTAACTGTGTGGAATAACAAATAAAGAAAAATCCAAAAGAACTGCGTGCACTGGAAATTAGAAACAAAGGCAGAAATATCTGAACCAGTCTCATCAAATTGCATAACAACTGTGCAGAAAAATATATTAGGTCCGGTTTGAGATTCAACTCCGTTTGGTGGATCAGTTGAACAATTGCATGGAGCCATTTTACCGCTGTTGACTCATCTCAAATACGCCAGTATGTGACGAATCATTTCTAGTGAAAGAGGATTTGAGCATAGTCACAGAATTGCAGCGACTAAAATGAGCAAACCTAATCTCATTTTACATTAGAGCTCATAGTTGATTTGATGAATGGAAAATAGATGAATAGGTGGGGTTTTGAGGATGAAAGGGTGTGGGCAAAGAGAAGAAAGAGATAACTACGCACTAACAGCAACTGCAATTATCCATGATCCAAGCACGCAATAACTGTTTGTAAGCGAGACGTTAATGGTAGATTGAGTAAAAAACAAATTAATACTGAATGCAAGTAATTGCACTTCCAAACCGAACTGTAAGTTGTTTGGCGCAGAACTCCATATTATGTATTTGTTTGTTAACCATATCCTTACGAAATTAAACAGTGCACCTGGGGTCATTTGGCTAAGCTATCGAGTATGGCTAAATTATAGAAATTTGCATTTACTTCAGTCAAATCCTGAGACAGATGTGACAGTTATACCAATTTCACTATCGTTTATTCTTTTTTTCTCTTCAAGAAGAATAGCTGCTTGCGATGTATGCTTTGAGCCTGTAGCATTTTTGTCAACTAGTTTGGTCAATTCTCCGAACGAAAAATAAGTGAAGGACTTGTGAAGAAAAATATACAAATGCAATAACGTCAGTAGTATAGAACCGTGAATATACAGATCTGAAGCAGTGATGATAAATTTAGAACTTAACTGAACTCATTGCACGAGATTTAGCCTAAACGACGTATACTGATGTCAAGTCCTCGAAATTGTTGTTTGAAGTACAGGTTTTCCAATGTATGCGAATTTTGGAAATATGCACAAAGTTTCAAACATCGCCTCATCACACATTGAATTCAGACAAATACACGTTGTCCTCCATTCAAGGTGCATTTTGGTGAGTAACGGCACAGACATTCAAGTGTTATTTAAACTAAGTACACAGTGATAAGATCAGTGCACAGTCGCGTGCACACAAGCGACGTTGCGCCAGGCACCAATTGTATTACATCAGAGTGAATTAGGAGTCGAATTAATGCATTGTGCTCCTGTGTTTTCTTCCTGAAAGGTATTATGACGTCCAGAGCTAATGGGTTTTGAGAAGATATTTCGCTCAGCTTGAGGTTAAGGACGTATTATTGCTCGCTGAGCTGGAAGACTCGTTTTCAGAAGTTTCAGACCAGAGCTATGTGCAGTTTTCTCAGTGTCCGGACGACAACGTACACGGGGAACGAATAAATTTGCATCTTAATCAGAGTTAGGTCATTAGGCAAACCCCCTGTGATTATGTTTGCCATGATATAATGAAATGTTGACCGGTGTACATTATAAGCTCTTCGATAATTTGAGCAGAAACATGATGCAAAGCAAGTTTGTAGACCACACACACAAAAGAAAACTGGCCAGGTGGTTGAGAATGAGGATATAAGTGAATTGATCAAGTGAGCAGATAAATTGTCTGTGCTATGTAATTCAAATAAACTTGTGGTGGTGTAGTTTTGAAGAAGGAAATTTTCAAGGGAGTATTAAATGGTAACAAAGCATAGAAAGCGCAGAACATCCCTCAAGGCAGCACGACAAGATAATAGGTTCGTTAAGAAGACACACAGAACATTTCTCTTTATCA
>NC_057717.1:62819804-62824873 GCF_004010195.1 Chiloscyllium plagiosum | reverse complement strand
ATTCTTCTATGTTCTATGTTCTATGTACTATCATGTGAAAGACTGTTTTCGAAATGGTGAAAGTTGTAAGTAATTTGAATTGTAAATGGACTTGGGAATTCGAACTCATGGTTCTCTCACGGTTATGCTTTGGAATTCGGAAGGCAAATGCAACATTTACATTCAGTTCAAAGGGGGTAAAATACAAGGGCAGGGATATACTGCTGAGATTGTATAAAGTTTTGGTCAGACTGCAGTTGGGATGTTATGAGCAGGTTTCGGCTCCTTTTCAAAGCAAGGATCCATTAGCCTTGGCAGGGGTCCTGAGACGATTTAAAGAAATGATAAAGGGCTTGGAACTGAGGAGTGATTGCGGACTCTGTGACTGCTATCAGCGGAGTTTAGAAAACTTTGAGCGATGGGGAGATCTCTTTGACATATACAGAATACTGAGAGGCCTGCATACAGCGAGCGTTGAGAAGATATTTCGAATGGCAGGACAGACTAGTATCCGAGGGCAACTTCTTACGGCAGAGTTTGGTGCACCTGTGAAACACAATGCTATTGAGGCCAAATCATTGAGCACATTTAAGACTGACGTAAGTAGGTTATTGATTGAGAAGAGAGAGGTATTGATATTGTGCATGAGATAGTGAGATATGCATACCTGTCTGTCTTTCTCTCGCTCTGGATGTCTCCATCTCGCTGGGTATCTTCAAAAACTATAGAGCGAGACTGTGATTGTGCATGAGAGAATGAATAAGAAAGATGGAACGTGTGAGGGAGACAATGACATTGTGTATGGTAGAGATATGGTGATAATCATAAGCAATAATTGCTGGAAAATCTTGACATGTCTGGCAGCATTTATGAAGTCTCTTCAGATTGAAAGTTTCTTGTCCAGTGTGCCTTATTCAGAACTTTCTCATCAAATTCTGTCTTTGCTTCTGATCTACATCATATATTGTTCTTTTAGTAATTATTTAGAAAGATGGTGAGATTTTACGTGATTGAGAGTAAAGAAGATTGTGTCCAAGAGAGAGACAAATCATGAGGTTATGTATAAGAGAGGGAGAGTGAGACTGCAGAATAAAATTGTGCCTGTGGCAGAGTGTGATTGCGTATGAGACAGAGAAAAGTGAGAATGTACATCAGACATAGACAGAGAGATTGTTAATGGAGTGAGAGACAGTGAAATATTACATGAGGGAAGGAGAGACAGTGAGAAAGTGTAAGACCGAGAGAAAGAGCGAGACAAGGAAGAGATAACGAGATTGTACGTGAGAGACACACCTCCTCACACTGAGAAGCTCCTCTATCACACATCGGATTGGAATCAGATGCATTTAGGAGATGAGTAGACAAGCAGGAGGCTTTAGAAAGACAGCAAACCAGGCATCATCTTAAGGTGGAGAAGTCAAATGTTACGCTCTGACAACACTCCCTGTCTTCTCCTGACAATCCAATTTTGTAACCGATTGGCTAGCTCACCTTGGAGTCTAAACGTGTCACGCTGGAATAGTACAGCAGCTCAGACAGCGTCCCAGGAGCAGCAGAATCGGCATTTCCGGCATAAGGCCTTCATCAAGATATAGTGGTGGAAGAGGCTGAGAGATAAATGATAGGTAGTGGTAGAGTTGGGAAAAGTAGATCGAATGGCGAGAGATCGATGGAGAATAAATAGTGATAGGGCGGTGGGAAGGTGGAGCAGATAGGTAGGACAGGTCAAGGTGGACGTTTGAAAATCGGATGTGGACAGGGAAGGGGAAATTTGGACTCTGTTGAAGTCGGTGGTGATGGCATGTGATTGGAGGATCCCGAGGCGGAAGATGAGGCATCCTTCCTGTAGTTGTCGGGTAGGTTGGAGTTAGCAGCGGAGGAGTCGCATGACTTGCATGTCCATGGGGGAGTAGGAGGGGGTGTTGAAGTGGTCGGCTGGAGATCAGTGGGCAGTTTAGTGCCTGTGTCCCATCGATGTTCTAATTTTCTCTTCGCTCGTCCTGGATGCCCTGAGATTTAATCGTAGTTTACAAACTACCAATCGTGGCATTGACAATGAACTTGGTAATGTCCATATCGACTGCTTCCATCACAGTTCCTTTTTTGGCTAGCAATTGGAAAAACTCAGATTCGTGAAACACGATTTTCCGTGCACAAAGCCATGTTGAGACTCTCAAATGTGTCCTTGCCTTTATAAATAACTTAAATACCGTATCTCAGCATCCCCTCTAACAGCTAACACAGCACAAATGTTATGCCCACTGGTCTGCAGTTCCCATGCTTTTCTTAATGCATTTCGACCTGCTCACATGATCCCCAGAATCTTAGATGCCAAACTTCAGACAATTTACGTATTCCACAGTGTATCAAGAATTGTTTGGAGACATTGAAAGCAATGAGGGCCGTGGCGTCCTGACAACATTTAGCATCAGAAATCACCATATCCCTAACGAAGCTTTTCCTGTCCAGCGACAACAGTGACCTCGCCCAACAATGTGGTAAGTTGCACAAGTGTGTCCCGTGGATAAGAAAGCAAGGCAATTTCATTGCACCCATTCACAAATCTAACAGTGTATAATCTACGTGTAAACATGAAGGAAGGAGCTTTCAACAGCATGACTAATCAGCAATACCCGGCTTACTGACTCTCAGTTAGTGTTCCACCACAGGCACTCTGCTCCTGAGTTCGTTATAAGCTTTTTTTCAAAGCAGTAGAATTCCAAAGGGGATGTGTCAGTGACTAGCATTCTCATCAAGGCATCATTTGACAGAACGTGAAAACAGAAGCCCGAGTCGGAAAATGAGGGATACTGTAGGCTGATTGGTGTAATAAATCGCACAAAGGAGCTGTGAGAAATGTGAGTATGTTGCAGTCGAGCAAATCTCGGCAGAATTTCCTCGGGAGAGATAGTGTCAGAGGTTCCATTATCTTCAGCTGCTTCAACAGCCTTCTCCCCATCATAGTTTCAGACCTTGGAATGTTCACTGATTATACAATTGCCCAGATACTAAAACAGTCCACTTTCAAATGCAACAGGATCTGGAAAATATCCAGGCTTGTTCTGATAAATGTCAAGGAATATTCATGTCGCAACATTGCCAGTCAAACCTAACAGTATAAAATCTAACGTCCTGCTTTAATATTGAACGGGTCGGCAGCAAATTGTTTATCAGCATCTCATGTTCTACCATCGCCCAGAATTTCGATTGGACATAGGTGAGTTACTCACCTCCTCGCTTTCCAAAGCCTGCTCGCCATCTGTAAGATGAAAATCAAGACGTGATGGAATGCAACCTCAGAAGAACCCAGGACAATCTAATTTATTCCATCATATACCGATGCTCAGTAGCAGCGATTGTATACTGTCTGCAAGATGCACTGCACCCAGGCTCATCAGACACTTATTAGGTAAACCCGCGACCGTGTGGAAGGAGAAATGCAGCACTCATATGGGAAAACCAAGCTCACTCTTGCAGAAGGCAAGATGTGATGAGATTGCATCATTTTGTAAACAATAATCAACCCCTCAAATCACAGTTGCAGTCCAGATCCAAACGCAGCCAGTCTTGCTCAACAGACAGGTTGGCCTGACAAACAATAAGTGATATATGTGCCCGAAATTGAACCAGTAATAGCCATAGCCCATGAGAGACAATTTGGACCCTTCATATTCAATGATAATATCATCTCTGTATTGTGCACTACCAAGATCTTGGTACAAATTAAACTGGATTCTTCACATGCATGTCATGATTTTGAAGCAGAGCAAAGACTAAGTGTCCTACAATCATCTTTCGATTCCCTAAGACCCGTCCTCCATCGACACGTCAGTTGGGTGATGATATTCTCTCCACTTGCCTGAATGTGTTCAGCTCTAACAACAGCCAAAATGTGTGACACCATCCATTAAAGAGCAGTCCTATTAATTGGTGTCACATCCACAAGTACTCATTCCCTCGACAGTCGATGCACAGTAGCAGCAGTGTGTATAATCTCCAAGACGGGCTAAACATATTTGCCATGCGACTAAAGGAGCACATTCCAAACACAGGAGAACTGTCACCGAGAAGGGGAAGGCAATATAATGTGTTCAAATCATAGTTCAAACCACAAGTCGCAGCCGATAGAGCGGGATAAGGGAGCTAAGCAGGTTTGCAATACGTGAGCGGTGAAGGGAATTTAAACTTTGGAGTTGGAAGTTCAAACATTTTCACCACTCTCATTGATGGGGAAGAAAAGGTCGAAGCATATGCAACCAGCTTCAGCAGGAAGTTTTGAGGGGTTGGTATATTTCAATCCACTTCAAATTCCCTTCAGAAAAGTCGATTCCTTGACATGATGCTGACGTGCTCCCAATGGATATAGTAAAGGGCCCTGACAAGATTCCGGCAAGAAAAACTGAATTAGTATCATCTGAAATGTTCAACAACTTCTAGTCAAGCTGTTCCATCGTATATATCTGAATGGCACCTATTCCAAAAAAAATAGAAAACTGTCTGTATGTCTCTTTTGGGAATAAAATCGGAACAAATTCAAACCAGTCAATTACAGACCCATCAGCCTTCTTTCGCTCATCGGTATAATGTTGGAAGGGAAAATTAGCAGCGCAATCCGATCATCAAGAGCCAAGTGATGGCTGTGTTCAGAATCTATAAGGCCCACTCAGCGTTTCGTTATATCTGGAAAAGAAACTGAGCGTTTGAAACGATGTGAGAGCACCTGCCCTTAATTTCATCGTCAATGATAACGTAATGTAGCAACACAGAGTCTGAGAAATACTGGAGTCAATGAAGTATAACTTCGGAAAACGGGAAGATGTTCATTTTGCAATGGAGTATCAATGAACAGAGCAATAATTAAATGGAAACAATTGCAGAAAGATGTAACACAATGGGTCTTGGGATTCTTCTCCATGAAACATAGTATGCGAAGATTCTTAATGGAATTGACAGTGTAAATACTGAGGTAAAAACAATGACTGCAGATGCTGGAAACCAGATTCTGGATCAATGGTGCTGGAAGAGCACAGCAATTCAGGCAGCATCGAGGAGCTTCAGCAAAATCGACGTTTCGGGCAAAAGCCCTTCAT